>NW_027110211.1:928787-931806 GCF_000696795.3 Halyomorpha halys
CAACAAGAACAGAATAAGTAAATTGTTCAATATAATAAATATATTAGAATAAATTTCTCATTAAATCATAACATAACAAAAAATTATTGAATGATTTTATGTAAGGAATGTAAAAGAAAAGACGTAAGTTTACTGTCCTAATGAGATAAGGCAAAGAGGAGAGGTAATAAGTTCAGAGTTGATAATAGAATTTAATGTCATGTATATTTACATTAATTTATTTACTTATACTGATAAGTAGATGACTGATGGTAACTATTATTATATATTCGAAACATTTGGTGATTCTAAGAATTTTAATTTATTTATTAATCAATCAAATGATTATAAATATGGAACAAAATAATTCACACAGAAATATTCAATTTCATGAACTAATCACTGATAAAATTTAATGATTTAATAATTAGTTAAAAATAATACATTTGAAAAATTTTAGAAATGAAACTTATTTTAATTGGGATCTATAAAACGTTTTCGCTAGAATAATGTTGACTATAAAAGTATTCCCTCCACTAATATAACTAATTAAATATATATGTAATAAAACAATTAAAGTGAAAGTTATGGAAATGGATTTTTACCTTACAAGAAATAACCAACAAACTCTCAACCCTTTGCAGAATATCTCCTAGACAGTTTGTTACTTTTAAAGAAACGTAACATAAAGATAAAAGTATATATATTTAAAATAAAAACATAACATCTACACTTATAAAAATTCAGATCTCTGTTTTTAATTTCATTGTGTTAATAAAGGAAAATAAAAAATAATTGTGGAAAGTCAATTATTTAACTACGAGATTCAAGTTTTTCTAAATTGCACAAGTGGTAGAGAAATCAATGAATATCACTTACAGTAAGCTGTGTTTATCTAGCACCTCAAAACAGTGACCACTAATTTAAAAAAAGTAATAATCTTTTGTGCAATTGAAAAGAACAATAAAATTATCGTAGACTAGAAAATATTCTAAAAAAATAAAATAAATCTAAACTAAAAAACATAGAGAGTGCATCTGTCATGGTGAGAATAGAATAATAAATTGTGCAATGAATCTGAGGAGAACTTACATGCAACTTTATCCATTTCTGTTAACTCTTTAACAGTATCTAATGAAAAAAGGCTTTAGGACAATTATACCTGATCAATATAATAAATGACAAATAATAAAAAAATTTTTTTTACACATTAGTAGCCATTTAAAGCTGAGATGGTAAGCGTTACGTATATTTGTAAATATTAAGGTTAGAGAGCTATAATTATTTCAATGGCAGAGAGACAAATAAGAACCGACTTATGAATTTGGCCAGTTTTTATAAACAGAAAATATTTCAATCCGATTTTCCGAGCAGTCATCATATAGTCAATAACTAAACACTATTGACTTCTAGGAGATAAGTTGTCACGAAAAAATAACAAAAATGGTTTTGAGCATTAAGGATTGACTAAACAGAAGAACAATCAGGAAATATAGATTTCATTAACAAATTTTGATAGGTTAATGCAAATCATAATAAATACAAGAGTAAGAAATACTCTAGAGTGAAATTCAAATTTCTATTTAAAAAAAAAAATGACTTTCCTCATTTTTGAATTCTACCATTTTATTTTAATTTTTAAATTTAAAATATCACTTAGTTCACATAATATTAAAAATTAATATCCAAATATTCTACAATATTAACCCTAGATAGCAAGGACTTAAAAAGTATTAAGTACTGTTAGCCCTTAATATGGCACAGTAATAGCAAATATGATATTAGTTAATCGGATTGTGATTAATAATTTCCAATTCAATTAACTTTGAACTTTAGGGTTTAAAAAAATTTCCTTGGAAAAGTCCTTGAATACATAATCAGTAATGAAGGTCTTGTGTTATATAACCTTTGGCAGTTGTGAATTATCATGATGTTAACATGCCAATGAGGAGTAATAATATAATAAGATGGAATAATAAATAAACCAAATAGCTATTAAAAATTTGAACAACGATGCAGTATTCATACTGAACAAAATATAAAGTGTTAAATAACCGTTCAAAACAGTCATAATTTAAAATGGTCATTAAGATAAATTTATGTACTTCGGAATAGTTTTAAAGCTAAAAATAACAAGAGATAGTTCACTTAAACTAGTAAGAAGTAATATTTAGTGTGGTAGGGTGAAGATTCTACAGTGCATCAAGGATTCCTCAGATTATTTAGAAAAACAAACAAAATAATAGTGATTTAACTGTGGTCATGACAAACGCAAAGCTGAGATTACTTCTCTTACCAGTGAATAATTCATTTAAGTTTCATTGACAACTGCAATTACAGCCTTGACATATACAGCACAGATCACATAATCAATTCCACACAGTTTTCAAACCATTTGGGATTGTATTATATTAAGTTTACATATATAAATATAGATTCTTATAACTTGGAACAGATAAAAAACACAAGTTAAAAAAATATTTTTTTTTTTAAACATTTAAAAACACATGTACAACACACATGGTACCAAAGGCAAGTCCCTGGCTGTTTGAAAAGTTTCTGAAATGCATTATTTATTTTATTTTTAACACTAGGCCTAGGTCTAGAATAATTCCAAATAGACTTCAGACTGAGCGATGTTTGTTCTACAGTAGCCCGATCTCTCTAAGTGCTCCATCAAGCGCCTCATCCTAGAAAACACACACACACAAACACACTCTCGACACTTTGAACGAAGTTGTTGGATTTAGTAATCTCATGCAGTCCATGCACAAATAAATATACAAACCAATAAGTATGGTGCTCAAATGTGAAAGTTAGTGAAAGAAGGAATACAAACAAATGAACAAGGCAAAAAGAATAAATTAAATTAATCACACAAAGACACAATTATATGAAATTAAAATGTTTTCCTGATAAGGTTAATAACAGTTTTAATTATTTATTATAAATTAGAGGAATTTTGAATGATATGGTTATGCCCCATATGATTATAAAGACACATTTAGTAACTCTTTTAATATATTTACACCCAAATTTT
>NW_027110211.1:931902-960344 GCF_000696795.3 Halyomorpha halys
TCATTAATATTTATAAAAAAAAAAAAAAAAAAAAAAAAAAAAAAAAAAAAAAAGGTCCAAGCTAAGTAGTAAAATCTTGCTAATCTGAACTAAATAAAATCAAGAGGGTTCAGATAAGTGAATAATTCTGATTACCAGATAGGGAAAAAGTGTAGCTTTCTTAATTACAAACTTTATATAATTAACATATTTTTACATACAATAAATTAATCATTATTCAACATTCCACTTTTTAATTATTTTCTCGAGCCCACTTTTTTGAAATTTTCCATTTGTTTGGAAGTGAATGTATCTTCTTCGAAACCTCAATCCCATCTAAATATTTTTATTAAGATTTTAGTCTAACAACTTCAGTTTTTAGAATATATATGGGTTAATTGAATCTTTACTAATTCTATTTCTTTTTTTTAGAGGTAATTTGTATTAGAGAATAGTTCAAATTATAGAATAGACTGAATCAGTGTGAGTCTACTATTTTATGTAGTGTTATATGTACTATACATACTGATGACACCGGGTACTATAATTCATGACTCTTTCCAGATAAAAAAGTTTAAATTTAGTCAAAATATTCCACTAAATCAAAAATAATGAAAGAGTAGGTCACTGAAAATTTTAATATAATAATATTAATATAAATGATTGGCCATATTATTTTAACACTAAACATACCATAACGGGTCAAATGACCCATTTTGAACTTTTCCATTGAAAATGCACGTATAATTTTATTGCGTTTGCACATTTGACTTCATGACTTTTTCTAAGTAATTAATGTACAGTTATAAAAATATTTTTGTTTTGTTTTGTTTATTCTGAGTAATCCTTGTTGTATACCGATATCTACCACAACAGGTCATTTGACCCGGAGAGAATTTTTTTGTTTTATGAGATTATCTAGTCATATTTATAGTCAGTAAGTTGCACATTCTTCCAAAGACTGTTGGGTAAAGTAGTTCAACGAAAATAGCTCAGAATAATTTCAAGAAAATATCAAATTTTAGATTGAAAATAGCTTTTTAGTGTAAGAAAAAGTGGCAAAAATTGAAAGTCTTGGTAAGTACCTAGCTTATATTTTATTTTGATAGCTATAGTAATACAGATCATTTTTTACCCAGAAAAATGTCGAAGCAAACAAGACAGTACAAGTTCTTAGAAGATATAAATAATATTAGCGAAGAGTTTTCAGAAATTAGTGAAGATGAATTTTCTGAAAATGAAGATATATTGGTTGCAAATAAAAATGAGTTTGATTCTACAGATACTGACGATGAAGAGGAAAATATTGTGAATGTATGTAGTGGCCGAAAAAGAATAAGATTACTCTCAAGTTCGGAAGAAAGTGAAGTAGAAATAAATGAACAAAATGTTGCGAATGATGGATCTGTTTGGCAACAAATGCAAGTAGGTGGCACACCTGGAAGAGCACAAGTTTTTATTTTTTGCTTTTGTAATAGAAATGCTCAACATACTATTTTTTTTAATTATAATAAATTTAATTTATATTTTTATTTCCTTCCTAACATCCATATTTCATACATTCAAGCATGAAACATAAAGTCGGGTCATTTGACCCGCTATGGTAGAAATAGGTATATATTAAGTCTTGGTATGATTAGTGTTAAATAATGAAGAAGATGGTCAGGAGTGTGGTCAACAAGAAACAAAAAATAGTTAGCAACTATTTTTTGTTTCCTTGTGATCTTTTGGATTTTAGTTAAACACTATTTATGTAAACCCTTACAATAGATCATATTAAGAACCGGACATAATGTTTCTCTCTATACTTCTTTTTTTACTATACATTAAAAACTAAAATAAAATTATAAATGACACACCAACTTAGAAGTATTAGTACTAAAACACAACTCATTTTTGGAAATTATCATTTTTGGCACTAAACCCAAATGTTAGTTACAAATTTTTATAACTTTTAAGTAAACACAAATAAAAACAAAAAAATACTTATTGAAAATTATGTAGTTTATACAATAAATGAATATATACTGGCTTTATTTACAGATTAAGTGACACACTCATTGATATTCAAATTTTCTTATTTAAGTTTGATTGTATACAACTAAATTATTTAAAACATTGACAAAAGTTACAGACTTGGAAGTTACTCTTCAGGTCCATTGCACTATTAAATTTCTCTTCCACTAACACTTCTGCCAGAAACTGATTTTGTTCTTGATACTTTTCTGAATGCAGAAGCAGCAAAGAGCTCCTTTTAGGTTTATTTTTCATTTTTATACTAATTACAATTACTATGCTTTGAAATAGCACACTATTGACCTCTTTCATAGCTATTAGCAGAGTAAAACAAGAAGCTTACTCCTTTCTTTTCTGCAAGTTTAGTCCAGAGCAAATGATGTGTCGGATCGTGGTATTATTAAAAAATTTCAATCTACCGATCAAAACACAACATATATTGATTGGGTTGTTAAAACTATACAACCTATAGAATTTTTAAGTATAAAGCTGAAAGTCAATAATTTAAATAACAGCCAATCTTGATAAATCCAAAATACAACACCTTCAATATTTTCACTAAAACAAAACGTAAGCTTTCCACAAGAAACTATAATGACACTCCTATCTTTGTACTTGATATTTTCTTTTAATTAAGCCTCAAAAGTTGAGAAGAGGAGATATTCATATGTAATATATGATGACAAATAAATACAAAAACAGTTCCAGTACAAAATAAAGGATTAGGCATTGATATAAAATACTTAAGAGTCAAGTATCAATGATTGATTTCAAAGCTAATATTTTTTTTTTATTTACCAAGACTTTTCCTATATGTATAATGTAAATGAAGACAATGTAATGACAAAAGAAATACAAGAATAATAGCTGCCTAAATAACTAACAAACAAAAATTTTACTTATGTAAATAGCGTTTTCTAACCTTAACTTTTCTGATTATTATACATTATAAAAGAAACGAATGAAAGAAAAAAAGAGCCAGGGAGGGTTTCTGTATTTTTTGTAAATACAGACAGTTTTTGCAGTTGGTAGATTCAGTATATTTTAGAAATTATGTTTCTTATGTAAACTAGACTTTACTAGTTAACAACTGTTGTCTTCAAACTGACTAGTTTTTATACTAACATTCACTAAAAATTAAACTTTTCTGATTATTATTCCAACTAATGAGGCTACCTGGAGTAGAAGATTGCCTATCTAGGGCAATAATTTATCATTTAAAATATGTATATTTAATTTAACTATTTTGATCCAAACCAGTTAATTTTAAGGATACTCCAAACTAGCTATTTCTATAATGGCTATTTTTTCTTTCAAAAGCTTGAAAATGATGAGACTAGTAACTTCAGAATACCAGTTTACCAGTTAGGTTTCCCTTTCCATATTAGCCATATAATCTTTATAATAAATAAACAATACACTAAATAATCTCAAAAATGGAATTAAAGCAAGAAAGAAGAGCTCTTTAATTCATTTTCTGAAAACCAATACATATATATCAGATTAAAGCCTGTTGGATGAGGATAATTAACTTATACACAGCATTTATTTTAATAATACCCTTATCACAATAGAAGAATCAAACATTGTAAATATGCATTCAGACAGATATGGACCAAACATATCTTGTAAAATCTGTTTTCTTATCTCTATTATGTCTACAGTCATAAAACAAATTTTATGAGGAATAGCAGACATATTAATTAATAATTCAAACTAAGTGGAACATACACATACTTATTAGGTCCATCACTTCATAAATACGTGTTGAAGCCATTACAAAAAAAGGTAAGCATGTTGCCATACATAGTTCCAACATATCGACGACTGGACCACTTGAGCCTTCAAATTGTCTATAGGTGGTAATATCAATTGTCCTATGCTGTCAGTTCTCACATTACAGATCAGTTGTAGAAATGGGATATCGAGCTCAAAATATCGATAATTTTTATAATCAATTTTAAAAAATACAATTATAAATATACGGTTTTATGCTATTTGTGTATTTTCAAAACAATTATTAACTATTTTTGAAATCTGAAGCTAGACTTAACTCCATATCACATTTAGAGTCGAATTCATAGAGGGCACTAAGATAAGTAAAATGATTAACTCACAAGAGTGGGGTTTTACACTTAGTAATTTGATATTAATAAACAACCACTTAGGTAAGTGGAGAGGTAAGCAGGAAAATGGAGGTGAAATAAGGGATACATGTGCACTAGCATTTTCCTGAATTCATATTACACAATTATACTACTTTTAAATGACAATGAAAATGTTTACATCTGTGGGTTATTAACTTTTTTGCCTAAAAATGAAAAATAATAACCTTGAAATTCATCCTGGTCAAGTGAAAGATTTTACTTGAGTACTGTTTATGAATTTATTTATTTATAGATTGAAAGATACTGTTTGGTTAGTTTTATTTTTCATTTGTCTGTGGTTGACAGAATTGATAATACCAATAAATTTATTTAAAAACAGAGTAGGGCATTAAAATAATTGTTTTGAGCAATTGTTGTTTCATAAAGACGAGCTGTGACATAACAATTAAAGAATTCCTAACCTTTCATCAGTGATTAGTGAGATATGTTATGGAGGTATGTATTACACCTTACCCAAAAAACCTTTTATCCATCCATAAGTCATCATTTTGGAAAGAGCTGATTATAATTTACTCAATTCTGTATTTATACAGGATGACTAGAAGCATAAACATCAAAGTTTACTTAACAAAAGATCTCATCTCGTTACTTCCAAAACAAAGACAAAGAACAGATCTGTGATGCCCCTTAATTGGATATGAGACTAAAGATGTTGGTGGTTGGTGTAGTAAGTAACCAGTCAGACATATTCACAACTACAATATTCCAAATTATAATATCAATAAAAAAAGAGCAATACGTTAATATGACGAATTACATGAAGCAATAAACAATATATTAAACAAATCACATTTGTTGCAGAAGTGACAAAAATGGAATCCCACAAACATGCATAACAATAGATTTATTATTAAACATACTTCAAATACATAGGTAACAAATATGAATCCACCATAACGGATAGATAGATGATTCTTTCAATTGGATAAAAAAATAAATCAATAAAATTTGAACAATAGGTTATTAAAATATAAGAAGTCTTCATAAAATATCCATACAAGAAATTAAAACTGCCAATAAGTATATAAATCAACAAATATTACTTTTCAAATCAACCAAAAATTTAACTAAATACAATTTCTTTTAAACAACTTTAAAATATAATTATAAATTAAATAAGAAATTGAGTCAATAAATAATCATCAATGGACTGAGAAAAAATAATAAATAAAAATAACATTAAGTTAATAAAAAAACATGCTAAACAGTAATGAATTGCTTATTAAAGAGTAATCATGCACTAGTATGGCATAGTATCCTCACTTTAAAGCATGCACCATATCCTATAGAAATTAAACCATTTACAGTTGTACTTAATAGGAACAATATATTAAGCTAGTATACATTCATAAATAAATACATATATAGATATTTAAATATAAATTAAGGCACGGCTTAAATAAATACAATATTAAAATATAACAAATCATAACAGACAAACAAACATTTCAACAATAAAATTCAAGAATAGATAAAACAATATACACAATCAGCGATAATGTCAGATAGATATAAATATTTTTAGTTTTTCAACAATTTCTCCTATTTATAATAATTCATTAATATTTATAAAAAAAAAAAAAAAAAAAACCATAAAAATGATGAGTTAAAATTTGGAATGATTAATTATTAAACAACTACAATGAATTAAAATAAATGTACATATGATTAGTAATCAAGATTTAAAAAATAAATAATGGAATAATCCCAAGAATTAGAAATATGAAATGGAAATTCTATCTTTTCTTACTATTTAATAAATAAAGAAATCAACGACATTATAATTTTAAAAATTAGATGAATGAAATTCCAAAATAATTAAATTACGAAGAAAAACACAAGGGGCAACCTTTAATGATAAAGGTTACAAATTTAAAAAATGGTCTAGAATATTCAAAAGATATTGTTAAAAAATTTTGAACTAAAAAAAAAAAAAAAAGAAGGAAAGAAAAGAAAAATAATCGGAAAACCCAAACCCAATTAGCTAAAGGTCGATAGACTGGTCACCATGACTAACCTCCTGAAGAAGATCCTGAGCAGCAATAGCTTTCAGGACATTTTTTTTACTAGTTTCCTGAATCTCACCTCCAAGTAATAGTTCATCTAGAATGAAGTATGCTTTCTCAAAGTTGAATATAATATCCAATTCACAAACCTAAAAATATCAACAATATTAGCAACATAAAATATAAATAAATATAAATATGATAAATAAATATGATTCACTTATCATTTATTGTGAATATAGTTCATTACTGTGGTTAGTTGATGTTATTGGGGAAGAAATTAATAATTGCAAAATTCCACATTTAGAACCTAAATGGATTGATTATCAAGTAAGATATGTAGATTATCCTCATTTTTTTTTGTTTCGGTCAAGACTCCCATTGGAGTCCTATACTGCCTAACCATGGTTGGGTGTCAAGTTTTTCATTTTGTTGGAGAGCTACTCAATGAAAAAAGTCAACACCCCAGCCCGGATTCGAACCAGCACCACCTTGATTATCATAATTTGTAAAAGCTTAACACATTAAAATCTATATATAATATCTATGTATAAATGGGAATGATCGAATCTTTATTCACAATAAACTTTTGAATTACTGGACTAATTTACAGTTTTTTTTTTTCAAAATATTCCCTTTGGCCATAGGAAGGTTATTCATTGAAGGTAATGAAATCCCAGGATTCTCCAGTAGAAAAAAAGTTATGAACAAAATTAAGCATAAGGCTTGGTGTAAAGTGGGTCAGCAAATTTTTTGTTAGCAAAAAGAAAATCATATTCGTTTTTAGTGTCATCTCAAAGTACCAAATACTATTTTTCAAAGAAATTAAAAATTAGACATTTTTCTCCTCGATTGGTTCGGGGGATTTTATTTTTCTTCCGGTGACTATTGTTCATACAACCTTTCATAACTCCCCTGCATTGTAACAAATTTCTAAATAAATATAACCATTGGGAAGGTGAATGTCTACTCTTCCAGCCTACAAACGTTATAAGGGCGAAATATAGGTTTCAAAAAGGGGAAAAAAATCCATATGTTTTATTATATCTCCGGTTTTAATTCATTTAATTATACCCAGTTTGTGGCCTCCGGTACAGATTATAAAGCCCTGAACCACTGGAAAGTTTGGTTTAGATCCAAGCTGTTTTGAAGTTATTTCCATTTTTTAAAAGAAATCAAAGGCGGTTGGAATGTAAGGTAAAAATTTTATTTTTTTGAAATTTGTATTAAAGGGTTTCTTGAGGTGCTAAATATCAACTTTGTTTCACTCCTAAAAAATCTTTTACCACATTTTTATCGATCAGTAGATCTCAATATTTTGAGGCACGGGGGTGGCTTTTATTTATTTATTTATTTTTATATAAAAGGGAGAGGTCAAATCTTTGTCCAAATAAACTTTTGAATTACTGGACCGATTTACGTGCTGTCTCTTTCCGAAGAATAAGAATAAAGTATTACTGACTCTATTAAGCTATATTACACTAGCGGAAAATTATAAAAAACCTAATGTTGCTTATGGCAAAGTACAAATTTTTTTTTAGAAAAGAGTGTTTCATATTCTTTTTTTATTGTTGTTTCAAATTACCAATCAGTTGTTTGAATATATTACTATCAATGAATATATTACTACCAATCGATATATCATTATTATTATATTATTATTATTATTATTATTATATTATTATCATCGATATATATATATATCGATATATTACTATCAATTGAATATATTACTACCAATCAGTTGTTTGAATATATTACTAATATTGAAGGACAGGGAGGGTTGATATTCAAAAATTATTAATTTTACGAAATCTTAATGTTACTTATTATTATTTGTTGTGTTAATTAAACCACTGCAGTTTTGTGTAGACTGGTTGAGTAATATTTAAGTTATTTATATTTTTTAATAAAAATTTCTGTTTCACTACTTTATATCATGTATTGGTTCAATTTACGTTAAAAAACCATAGCAATAAAGTATTTCTAAATGTTTAATTTGAACTAAATATAATAATTTAAACATTATTAATGTTGACACAGCTGCTAACATACAGCTACAGTTTATAGCTACTAATTTTCACTAATAAAAATTTTTTTAGAACATTTTCATAAGTCAATCTGTCTCAATTGTTTCAATAAAACAAATATACTTTGATAGTATTAACACAGTGACCAGGTTCATCTCTTCTTGAAGAATAAGAAAAAAATATTAATGATTCCCATAAGGGTTTCTTGAGGTGCTAGATACGAATATCATCACATATATTGGTTCAGTTTATAACACCAAATCATAGTAATAAAGTATACGTAAATGTTTAATTTTATTTAAATATAATAATTTATATCAAACTATCAATTATGGTCATTAAATTTAGCAATAGGGAAGCATTACCAGGTCAGTTAGTTAGTTTATAAATACAAAGTTAAATATTCTTATAGATATTATTTAGCCACAAGTGTTCTTACTTCTAAAATACTTAACAACTTAACTTAACAAAAAATTTATAAATGCACATACAGTTTGCATATGCATATTCATAAATTTGTTTCCTTAAACAATGAGAGGATTAAATAAAACCAAACAAAATATTATTCATAACACAAGAGAGATCTGTGGTAAAAATAAGCTCATAGTGTATGTTTCAAGGTCAAAGAGGCAATTAAGGAAAGAAACAACTACAAATTAAGGTGGCTACTCACAGAAAGAGACGGAAAATTTGAATATAAAGTTATCACTAAATGTAATATTATGAATAAAAGAAACCTGACAAAAAACAGAGCCTACAAAACTTAAAGAACTAATCCAGTCATCAGAAAATGTATTTTAAGCAACCATTAAGACAATCTCACGAATCCACTGTCTTACAAGTAATATAAGGCACTAGTCCCGAAGCACAACTTCCACAGGATGGATGAGCACATACTATTTATTAACAGTAAGAAAATTGTGGATCATAGTTATCAGTTGTAATCTGACACTAAATTGATACCTATTTGAGCGAATTTAGTTCCCAACCTGAACATAAAAAATCTGAAAAGGATTCATTATTTTTGAGCAATTGGAAATTGACAACTGTAATCCATTTAAAGCAGTTATAATAATCAGGCAAGTTATAAACCAAAACAATAGAAATTTGTAAATAAGCGAATATAAGTCCACTCGCTTTGTTGGAGTAATCCTTCAGAGCTAAACAAGCAAAAATAAAAAAGCAATAAAATAAATATTTAGTTCACGAGAAAGAATCTAACAAAAGTAATAACACTAATAAAAATAATTTGTCTAATGAGGAGAACTTCTTTATAAATCTTAGCTAAGAATATACTATAGATTATCTAAATTTTTTCACACCAACACCTATTACACTTTAAATAGCCAATAAATAAAAAGTAAAACCTAACCCCTATATCATCTATTATTTTGCAACTTCAAGATAAAACTAAAATACTCACACTTCCGAAGTATTTGTCAAGAAGTTCAACATAACGATGAATCACTTCTAATGTGAGCAGTTCATTATCATTTTGCTCTATAGCACAACAAAAATATAAGCTTGCATACCTACAGAAAAAAATAGAAATTGAAATACATATTAAAATAAAACCACATATACTTGAGTAGCACTCTGATAAATATACTTGAAAGATTGTAAACACCAAGTGAATACCTTTTGTACACTATTTTCAAGTCTTTCCACTCTAAAAAGCTACACATTTTTGGTTTCCTTGCCAAAATCGTTGTAATTAATTCTCTAGTAATTTTTTTCTTCAGTTTATCTGGATGTGCAACATACCATTTTTGTAATCGCAATTTACCTTGGCGGCTGAATAACAGCATAAATTGCATCTATCAAGGAAAAAGAAACAATATGTTAAGTAATATTAAAGTTGGTACATTAATTGTAAACTGAAGATACAATATTTATTACAATAAAATGGAAAAAAAACTTTACCATTTTAGAAATTAATAAATTTTATTTTTATTCTTTTCAAAAATTAATTTATTCTTGTCTGTGAAAATCTTCAATTTATCAATAACAGAAAGGTATAAAATTCATAGAAGAAGATAATCTATATCTGTAACCTAAATATATTTAATTTAATCAACCTAAACTACTTTGCCTTAACTAAAACCAACAGTTCCTGATTCCCATCACACCTTGCCCATGTTTGTTCAACAAGATAACGCAATCATTAATTTTATGCAAGGAGCTATTCTGATGGATAAGTAGAACAGAAACGTTTCAACAAATCGATAGTTGCGTAAATGTTTAAAGAATAAAATGCTATAATATAATTGTATTAAATTAAGCAATAAAATATGTCATTATCAGGTTAAACACAAAATGATAAGGGGCCCTTGATTTCCAATATCGATAGTGAGGTGTCATTAGAGGAAGGTATGAAACCTGACTATCGAATACTTATGAAGACAGTTTCTGGTCGTCTTGTCGCTGTTGAAGCAACTCACACTACTATGGGACGAATAGTCTGTCTCATACTTTTTATTTTAAAACAATCTTTTATGTATCACATTCTTAAAAATAGTATGGATTAGAATAGTCTTGTAAATTATCATAATTAATCAGAAAAACAGTTTTCATATCTTCGTCTGATGTATGATTTCTAAAAACTAGTGCCAAATAGCCGTAACGATTTAAATGAAATTTATCTTAAGTCTCCTCCTTAAAGCCCTGCAAATATTAGCATACAGAATAATGCTCCGAGAAAAAACTAGGAAGAAAATAAAATATTATTACCACATAAATTAAAAGTATATATTTTGTGTTAAAGAGAGCCATGGTCATAGGAAAATTAGTTAAATTCTCCATAAGGGCCGCCCGTAGCTCAGTGGTTAAGACAGTCTTACCAATTTGATGTCTATTGGTGGTACCGGTTCGAATCTGGCCTGGGGCGTTGACTTTTTTCATTGAGTGGCGGTCTCACAAAATGAAAAACTTTGAACTCCAACCATGGTTAGGCAGTATAGGACTCCAATGGGATTCTTAGCCGAAAAAAAAATTCTCCATAAAAGACATCGAAATCAGACCATTATTTTCAAAAATACATAGTAATCATGGGAGTAGGTAGGTATCTTTTGAGGGGCCATGGCTCTCTCCTCTACTCATCGCATTAGTAATCGCACTACCATGAGTCAGACAGTGTCTTCAAAAACACACCTTTTGACCTCCAACAAAGCCATCCGATAGATCGATGCAAATCTGCTCTCTGCCGATTGGACAAATCTAGTTCCAGGTTGGAGAAGCCAGCCTCAGGATACCAAAAACTACTCCTTTCTGGATGGAGTTTGAAAATCTTAGGTCTCACAATGTGCCCCAACACGACTGGGTCGATCTGAGTGATGCGAGATGAAACGGAAGCTTGGAGAATAGTTTCTTAAGACGAGTTTAACGATTCCGACAGTATCGGTCCGATAGAGTGAGCTCCTGTTAGTCTCCTATTACTATATAAAACATTTTACTGGTGAAATTGACTTAGGTAATGGCTGTTCTATTCTAGAACTAATATGATGGAAGACACGATTATTATGGATAAAATGGTAAAATATTGTTTCATTTCCAGACGTTTCACTTCTGCCCAAAATTTTTTTTTGAGACTTGCTTTAATGATTTCTAATTTTTTATTGTTAGTTATTTCCTGGCATATTAAATAAGTGACAATTGTATTATAATTTTTAGAGTTTTTTCTCATAATTCCATGTTTATTAGAAGTGCGTAACTTTTAAATAACTACATAATGAGTTTAATAGAAAAATAATTTCGTATTGTTAACATTTTTAATCATCACACATATTTATTCATTTTAAATAGTTGTCACTATTTGAGTTTTTTTTTTTACCGTACCCGGGCCATATTCCATTTATTAATCACTCTGACTATGACTTCTGTCAACACAGCCCTGCAACATGAGACGAAACGTGGCTCATTAAAATAGTTGTCACTATTTGAGATTTTTTTTTTTTATCGCATCCAGACAATATTCCATTTATTAAGTCGCTCTGGCTTTGACTTCTGGCAAAACAGCCTTGCAACGTGGGGCGAAACGTTGGCTCATTAAAATAGTTGTCATTATTTGAGGTTTTTTTTTTGGTTTGTTTTTTTTACCGCACCCGGACCATATTCCATTTATTTATTTATTTCATTAATCAAAAATGAGTCTACATTCTGTAATGACTCTTATATGACCACTATAAAAACGTTCAAAGGATGTTAGTATATTATTATGTTCCAGGTTGAATTAAAATATAAAATATAGCAAAGTTGGATAATAAGATAATTACTGTATTTTAAAACATGAGTTCTGATAAAGTTAATGAGGCATTTGCTCATTGATATCGATATTTTCTTAAGTCTTTGGTATTGTTTACTTCTGTTTTTCTTGGGAAGGGAATTGATAGGTTATTGATCGCTAAAATTTAATTTTAGGTTGAACCTCGTCTTCGTAACTATTATTACATAAAATATATTTTACGTAGATTGAAGTTATTATTTTAAAATGGGAAAAGTTATGTCTCGCATGAACAGGTATTGGTATAGATTTAATGCGGAGAACAGAGCTCAGAGGGTCATTTCAGAAGAAAAACCAGTTGTAGCTCCTAGGCATCCCTCTTCTCTTAAAGGGATTGAACAAATCTTATCAGGTCTATTGTTATAATTTTCATCTTTTGATAAAAAATTATTGTATATTATCCTGTATGCATATAGGTTTTGATAATTTATGTTGTAGATGAAAGTTATGACAAGGAGAAAGCGATGAACAAAGATGTAGTTTTGAATGAGTACCTTAAAAAAGTTTTTGTGGTATCACATGATCCAGTTGTGGTGAGTTGTTCGGTTCCTAGCATGCTCTATTTGTATAAATTAGAAATGCTTATTCAGCAATAACTGTAGGATCAAAGGTTTAAAAAGCCTTCAGAACAAGTGAGGTTACCTACAGAACGATCTACTCCTGATTCTACAGAATTAGGATATATTGAACCAATCAATGTCCCTAAAGGGAAAGTTACATTGAAGCAGTTGATGGAGTTACTTGCCCAACATCGAGAGCACCCTGAAGTATACAATGTAGAAAGGATATCTGATCAGTATAGAATATCAACAGAAAATGCTAGTATGTAAATTATGATTTAGAGGGTAAATAATTTTCAATACTTAGAAAAGTTTAACAATCCACTTTTATTTTTTCCAGAAAACATTCTTGAATACTTGGGTGTATTCAACATTTATATGAAGGAACAAACACCAACTTTGTCTACTTCTGCTAAAATATTAGGATACTTTCAGCCTTCAAAAAGCAATACAAAAGCTCTGGATGATAAATAAAGCGAAAAATCTAGTTTTAATATTTTGTAGTCTGTAAATAAATAAATAATCTCCATAATTTAGTTTATTATCTAGCCATTGCATGTCATTATGCAATAATTTTATTATTTATAGTAGAAAGGTAAATAAAAAAATGTTAATCTTGAGTAGAAGTTCCCATTCATCTTTTTGTATTCTGTTCCTAATGTCTTATGTTTCAATTAAATGTGATATTACTTTGGGAAGCGAGTAGTTTTAACATAATCATGCTTCTCTATATTTAAAAATTGCATAATCTTGTTATGAATAAAAAAGCCAATTTTGGATTTGAATAGGCTTAGTGAAAGTACTGATTTGATAGTTGAGATATAAAAATCCTACAATTTCTCATATTTATTTATAAATTTAAAGTAACAATATGTTCATAGAAATTTTGATTAGATATCCACATCTGAATTACACTTCCTGGCCTATTACTATTGGGTAAATTGCAATGTAATGGTAAGTTTCTAATTAAATCTGTTAATAACTTAACTTTTTTTGTTTTACATATTTATTATAACCATTTCATAAATTAATTTTTTGCTTGCATTTACATAGCATTGGCTGCTAGTTTAACTTTATTTTTATCTTAAGCAACTGTGCATATGATAAAAAATAGTAACTGTATTTTATGGATGTTTTATTTTTAGTAAGAAAAATTGTTAGTCATAGAATTATTCTAGCAAGTTTCTCCTTGAGATCATATAGTGTTTATGTCAAGATTGGAAAGGAATTCTTTAACACGATCTAATTTCTGAGAATATCATTAATAAAAGTGAGGAGTCATGTTAATATCAAATTCCAACTCTCTATGAGAAATAAAAACTAGAAAAATAAAATTTTTATACAATTGAGACTTTTTTTAATATTAGGAAGTGAAACACCTGGAACCACTCAACTTTTTTAGGCTAAATGAGAAAACATTTTAGAATTAACAGAACAGGTAAAATAAAAAACAAGTTTATAAAGTATATAGAGAAAAATAACAATATGAGGAAATATTCATGTAGGTAGACTGGAAAAAAATTATATATACTTTATAAACTTAACAATTGTTTTGAAATGTTTTATTTTAATATTCTGCTAATTCTAAAATGTTTGTATCTGGCTTTGTCATTCAGCTCTGCAAAGTGGAGCGAAACATTGCTTTAAATAAATAGTTACCTTTTACTATTTTGATATCTTTATCTTCTTTCAATAAAAAATAACTTGTTTCTCAAATGATTTAAATTTTCACCAAATCTAATTAAACATTGCTTGTCAAAATCCATGAGGAATTGCTTGATGACACATTGGCAGATGTGTTAGGTTAAATAATTAAGAGGCATATTTGTTTGAAGGCCAACTAATGCTAATGACTTGAGCTGAGTGGTGTGACAGTCTATTCTGGGATATCCATATTTCCAATATCTCTGAAGCGTAATTTAACATTATTGCTTACTTTTTGGAGAAGTCAATTACATTCCATTTTTTGTTAGTGATATCCAATTGTCATAAATTTGAAAAATATTTTAAATCAGTTTAAATAGTGGCACATTTGAAAAAAAAAAGTTTTTATTTCGAGATGGCTGGGGTGGTCAGCAAATAAACAAATAATTATTTATTTACTGACTGCACACCCAACCATCTCCTCATACTCATCTATGGTCAACTATTGACACCTTGTTTTTTATTTGATGATATGCTCTGTAAATTACTAGGTTGCTTTGGAGTATTTCGTATTTAAAATAAAATCAAAACATTTTAGTCATTATCATTAAGCTACGTTCCAGTCATTTCAGACTTAGCCTCTTCCATAATAAAAGATCGCCAGTTTTCTGTTAATTGCTGCTGCCTTTCTGTTTTTAACACTGAGTACATTGATACACAAGTAGTTTATTTGTACCATCACCCAAAAAATCATGCCAGCACAAACATGATCTCTGCCCTGTTATAAGTATTCAGCCCTTCAGTCCAAAACGATCTGCTTATAGGTAATCAAGGTTCTTTCCTCTGCTATGATACTGATGGTGGGAGGTTTCCTTTATTTATTGACTATCTCTTTTTTAATCTTCTGTAGTCTTATTTTTACATTGTATTTTCCTCTTCCTGTGGACAAGTCTCTTGCACCTTCTTAATGCTCTTATTCTTTAATAGAGCTATATATATATATATATATATATATATTTCAAATGTGCCACTATTAAAACAAAGCAGCGATATTTATATTATATATTTTAGCAATAATATTGTATAATAATATACTATTCAGACATAATGACAAAGGCACAAGTGAGTAACAGAAAGAAGTTCTGACACAAATAAATAAAATAACTTTATTTAAAAAAATGAAAAAATGGTCAAATATAAGCATTATAAAAATCATTATAAGCAAATCAGCCTTTACAAAGATGTACGCAATGGAAAATTTTAATTAACAGGAACACAAATGTGGTAGAAGACACATACCATTTAAAATTTAAAACCAATGCATTGTAACAAAATGAAAACTTAAACTTAGAAACACTTGGAGGAAATCTAAATAATAATGGCTATTTTCTTCAATGAAAGGTTTAAGAAATACTTTTAATGGATTGCATATATTTTTTGTAAACCATTGATTAAATCTATTATGTAACTAACACTTTCAATAAAAGTCATATAATACTTTTTTAAAATATTATACAGACAGATATACATAATTTAATCATTTATTAATCTAACTCCTTATTCGAAGGATGATGAGTGAACATAATGCACTTTTAATAAATTAATTCATAAGTTGAAAGTTTCAACATTATATTACAGAACTTTTATGATAAAAATATTTTTGTTAGCCTTTTATTTTTTTAAAATCATTATTAAAAAAGCCTATTTACACATAATAATCGATGAAAGTCTCCGAAGTTTTTAAGGCAGTATGTCCTGAGCTATGTTTCTTTTATAACCTTCTTTTTACTTACAATCTATCTAAATATGGAATAATCGAATGGAACCCTAAATAATCTTAACATAATGGCTAAAGTATCTTATCCCATCTCCAAATGGTCCCATCATCACAGACGCAGAGAAGAACAGAGCCATCTCGAGATAAAGTTGTTTGGCGGATAGCAGTATTACACTTGGGATGAGAGAGGACAGTGCACTGTGAACGGGTAGGATCTTGAACATCTAGATCCCAAACGAAGGTTCTCCCAACTTGATTACCAAGTGCTAAAATCTGTAAAATATAAAAAATAAGTATATAAATCTATTACATTTAACTACAAGAGCGTAAGAATAATTAAAATTAATAAACCCCAGAATGAGAGAAGTAACACAGAAATATAACAATTACGATGAATGTTATAATTTTACAAATAAAACCAACATTCCCTTATTATATAAAAAACAATGGGGATCTGATCAAAAGCTCATATGCCTACTTCTCATAATTAAAGATTCTTTGACTAATTAAAATTCTGCATCTAAAAATCATTCATTTCATTTAAAAACTTACATTTTTAACATCAAAAAGGTGGTAAAAATCAATATTTTCAATACAAATTTAATTATCTATAGAAGATGCGTTATTGACTAATAATATACTAATAACAAATAAATAAACATTGTGAAAGCATACTTTTTGCCAGAAGTCTAATGCAAATCGAACAAACCAGATCTCACATTCCTTGAAGTCAAACCTATGAATAATAGTGACATTAGTTTCGTTGTTTCTCAATTCTTTTTCTTCTAATCTTCCTGGTTTCCAACAAACTATACAGTTTTCACAAGACTGAAAATATATTATCATAAATATATAAAATTAAATAAAAAAAAATTCAAATGACTATTTCAGAATTATAGCAGTAAATAATTAACCTTTGAAAGTAGGAAATCTCCAAGCCAATGAACACAGTCAACATAATTACGATGAATATCTCTTGTTGAGAAGTCAGGAAAATGCTCTTTTAAAGAGTCAAATGGTCTTTGAGACCGGGCAGTGCAAAATGAATATGATGCCTTCATCGCTTCCTGAATATAATCCTTGTCAAGACGCCATAACTTCAGCGAATGGTCCATTCCACAAGACATTATTTTTTCACCACGCATATCAAAATCCTAGAAACAAGGAATATGATGATAGATAGCCTATGACTATTAGTTCATCAAATAGATGAGCTATATTAGTTGAATGTGCTATGTATCGATGTTTTAACCATTATAACTGATATGACAAATGTCTTTGTGTCCTGGGAAGGATATCTGTTAAAACAGGGACACCTTTCTCAGGGAGTTAATGGATATAAGGGTCAAAATCCATTAGCCAGGTAGTTTATACACACCATCTGTACCAAAGACTGGCAGCCCCTGGTGACATATTCTCATTATTATTCTTGGGCATGATAAATGATAGCCAATGGGAAATAAGATTCCTAAAAAGTAACGCTCCTATGAGAGGAGAACAGATCAGCAGAGAGGTAGGTACAGAACACAGAAGTAAGGAGACGGAGCTAGAGAAGAGGATGGATTTCAATGAGAAGAAGTCCTAAGAAGGGCTAATCAGGCCCATAAGCCCCGGCTAAGACACACCATGACATGAATCACCCTTATAAATTTTTTTTGTGACATGTATATTGGAGTAAAATTTACGTAAATTACATTTTTATTTATTTTTTTTATAACAAAAACTAGGTTATTATAAACTGATCCATCAAAACCAAAATGTTTTTACAGTCTCTTGTCATGTTTATTCAAGTATAATAATCCTTAAAGCATATTGTTTTGTTAACACATTTTTTATAAGTAAGAAGTAAGATGTGTCAATAAAACTTGTTGTTTTTCTACCTTTTACACTACTTTTTTAGAACAAACAAGACTGATCAACTTAAATCTTAGTGTTAATGATCTCAATCCTATTTGCTATAAGTATGGAAAATTCTGTAAAGAAAAACAATGAAGAAACAAATTACTAGGTTTATCAAACTTATCTAATATTCTTTTGAAAAGTTAATCAAGTATTTTTTTTAAAACAACTCGGAAGATAAATATTTGGAACCACTTATAGTTTGTAAAACTTTGCTGGAGACACTTCATTAGAGGTCTCAGTGTGGAAAAATTGAAATTGTGAATCTTTGATATACCACAAATCCATAATCTCATAAATGACAATGATTTGACAAAGTCTGTGACTCGAGTTGGATTGGAAGCAGTGTATCATCAGTTGCCAACCATTTTTTGAGGAATGCCAAAGCAGTAGAATATTCTAAAATAGTCGCCAAAATGCTTATCAATACTAAAGTACTTTTTTGGGAATAACCATTTGGATTGATTTATTGACAACTTAGGATAATGGATTTCTTTCATTTTTAATTCAACTGCAAAATTAGCTATTCCACTGCGAGTGAAAATTAGGATAAGACATTAAAGTTTAGAACTAACAACGAATTTCCTGACTATTGCAGAATTTAATGTGAATTTCAAACTTATTCCCAACCATACCAAACATTTCTACTGGTAGACACCCTGTGATAATTAGTTGAAAAACGAAAATAAAATTAGTTAGATATAAAATATTATTATTTTGTAATAAATATGACAAAATGAATATTATTATATATACTCGATTACCAAGACAAAAGCACTATTAGCTATCACTATACCAAATTGCAAATGCTTTTGAGAGTGTCAAGACGGCAGAAATACTTTAAACATAAAAGTTATAAATATAAAAAAAAAATTAAGAATTACTGCGCTAAGAACTTCATCACGATGTCCTTCAACACCTCCAAAAATGGCAATGCATACATCTGTTTTAATATTCCACAACCTCAGGGTATGATCCTTTGAAACTGAAAGAAGTATGTTGGGATCCTGGGGGTGAAATTTCAACTCATTAATGGCATGGCCATGACCTATAAAAGTAACAAAAACAACTAGAAATAGGTAGAAAATAAAAATTTACAGCTACCTTGAAATTTAATTAAGATTACCAATATAATGCTTTGTAGATGTCATCACATATGGTGATATTATTCTAATAATACCACGAGAGCCAGCAACAGCCAAAAGAGGTCGCCCAGTGTCATCATCATAAGACCAGGCACACGTGTAAAAATTTTCTTCAGTCTTTTATATTTTTGTGTTAAGGAAAACCATTAAATAATATAAATAAATAGATTAATATATATACAGAAAAACCTTGCTTAACTGACAAAAAAATAAAATAATTATTTTAAATTGGTCTAATAAATTTAACTTCTTCATATATTAATATACACATCACTTATATATTTAGTTTTGTATTGCATTTTAAGTTTTAAAAAACAACAATATTATATGTTGTTTTTCCATTATACACTCTAGAATAACTGGCTGTTCTGCTAAAAGCAATGATGTCTTGGTTCCAATAAGGACAGATTAGCAGAGTTCTATTGTATTTAAACACACAATGAAACCAAGATTATTCTGAAACTAAATTATTCTGAAACTAATGGTCATCATTTATTGTTGTTTAAATTATGTGTAGAACAAATTTTTCACTTGATGCTACATACTATTAAAACAATACCTTAATATAATGAGTATTTAATTTTTTGAAAATTATTTGTCTCCCATGAAAAATTGGGATTTGAAATTTACATGGTTTCACACTTATGCCAATAATATAATAATTGTTTTGTTTATTTTCTAAACACATCTTTAACTATCTTCTGTTTGATTATATCTTTAATTTTTTAATATTTCAACTCACATATCTTGGTCATTATAAAAAACAGCTAAAATTGTTTTTTATATTTTTTACCAGTAATTCATTCATTTGATAATAATTTTCCTTAAAAGTTCTTAAAGGGGTAGCATACACTATTCTTATATTTTAAAAACACAATACTGCAATACAATATTAACAACTACTGTTAACAAATGCAAACAGATTCATTATTCTTATATAGTGAGTGCTTAAACTATTTTCATTAAAATATATAATATAACCATAAAAAAAAATAAAATGGTTCTTATGATATTAAATGTAACATGCCATAAAAAAAAATAAAATAAAAATAAATGAGATTTCTCATTTATGGAATTTAATATAAAGTATTCTCATAAAAGGATACATCAGGATCAGCATAGCATTGCAAGAGATTAATACCATCTCCTTCCGGACACTCATAAATAGTAACTCTGTTACTACCGACAGCAGCAAAAATGAGTGGTTGGCCTTCTTTAAGTAGGTGATTGATCTGAGCACCAAACAATGGCTGCCCGTGTTCCTCCTTTACACTACACCTTTACATATAAAGATCACGTACATTAAACAAACTATTTAATGATAAAATAAAAAAAATGGTTTAAAAATATGTTAGTGAATGCTTTCTCTAAAATGAGTTGAAGAATGAAAAACATGGACTTAATAAAAATACAAAACATAACACATGTATCAAAAATACATAATCATAAAATTTTATTGAGCAAATTAAAATTTGCAGACAAACTTTTAATAAATATTTTATTCTGTAGCTGAGAACTTACGTAAACTTATATTGCAGTTTAGGCTTTGTAGGTTTTTGTTTACCACGTCTACCTCTTCTACTCACACGGTGCTGTGTAGGCGTTGCACTGCGGGATGAAGCATTATCTGTTGTATTACTACCAACGCTAGAAGTTTCATCCTTAAAAGAAAATAAATAACACTATGTATGACTCCAAATTTATCTTTTTTAAATTGAAAATTTTATTACTATTTTTAATATTCCCATGAAAATCTATCCTCATAAAATCAAATTACAAAGAAAAAAGAAAACTTAATAGAATGCAGAAGATGGTTTGGCAGTTATAGATAATAGAGTGAATTGTTCTAGGCCTTGTTTTAAATTTAGCAAAGCTATATCCAATATTAGACCATTTGTTGTAAGCTATTGGTCAGTTTGTTTCCTCTATTACATAAGACAGCTTAAGAATTATTGGAATACAATTGATCAGGTAAGAAAATAACATAAAATATTATACCAAGATTAAGGAAAGTTAATTAATATGTATGTTAATGATATTATTTTAATTATATATAAAAATTTACTGAGAAAAAAATTTTAATTTTAAATTTTGTTAGGGGTTAAATTAACAGTAATATTTTTTTTATTTTCGTAATGCATTATTATTGTTTGTCACAAATTTACAATGTATTCTAAATTGTTACAAAACATTTCATTTATGGAGAGGAAAAAAAAAAAAAAATCTTTTCTAATACAAGAAATAATAAGTAAAATCTTTCTTGATAAAATTGTTTATGTTTGCTTAATATGAAAAAAAAGAAAAGAAAGTAAATTAATAAACACAAAAAATAAAATAAATTCTTAGTGAAACTAATATAACATCGGAACCTCTGATTTTTTAATGCATGGATTTTCAAAAACATTAAAAAAAATTTTATTTATAAAAATTTACTCTGTTTGTAATTGCCTGGTTGAACTTGGTTCAGCAAATTTATTAATCACTTTAATAATTAATGAGATTTATAGGTTCCAGTTTGAACTATATTGTTAGAAAACATTTTTACCTCATGTATTTTTGATATATTTCTTTATTAATAACAAAAACAAAGAGCAAAACTCTTGTCTTTTATAACAAAATACATAAAACGATTTATAATCTTCACTTTGTATAGTACAAAGAATAAAGATTTTTAAATGACTATGGTTTTATTAAATTTTTAATTAATTTTTGGTTTTTTAACAATAAAATAAATATTTTCAAAACTAAAGTAATGTAACATAAAGTGATTAGAGGATTCCTATTTAAATATTAAAAAAATGAAGTATAATGTAAATACATAACAACCAATAATTGATTTAGAAAAAATAAAAAGACTATGGGTAATATCCCATAGTGTTTTGAATATTATTTTGAAAGTGAAAGAATTTTTTAAGGATATCTGATCATAATATTTATCAATTAATTTTTATATCTCTGTGTCTAAATTTTTTAATCACTCTGGTAGTTTAATTTTTTTTTTACTTTTAAGCTTCCTGGATCTAAAGGGTTTGATATATAGTGGGTTGGTAACTATTAATCTCTCTTGTACTGCATTTCAAGTACATTTTGAGAGGGGAATGAGGAAAGTGATTTTGCTTGAAAATTGGAGGAGTCTGCTGTCTGATGATGGAGATCATCAGATTTTGTAATGTCTATAGTTAGTAAGTTAGTAGTCCTCGGTTGAGTTTGAGTCCGTTTCTGTATGTTTCTTTCTGACCTCCTTTATTGAATATATATATATGCAACAATCTTAATATATACCTGAGTATATAAACATGTGTATATAAACTGGTGCCCTGCCTTTGTCACATGGCATTATAAGGGGTTGGGCTGGGTCCGCTGAAGGCGGGGGTTACAGGTATGTTTTAACTGTTTTCACAGGTTAAATACATTAAAGAAAAATTAAACATTTTATATTAATGAGGATATAAAAAATGAAGAATTATTAAATAAAATTTATAATGACACTAAAACTTTTTAAGAAGCTAGAATATGGATGAACAGTTGGAATGTTCCGGAACTTAACTCTTATTCTAACACATTGCATCAGCTCAAAAAGAGTAACACTCCACATCAGTAAGTGTTTGGGGATGGTTGATGATGAGACCTGCTACTAGTGTGGGCAGGTTCCAGAAAATGGCCTATACAACAGACCAAGACCAGTATCGTAGACCAAGGCCCTAAAGAAGCCTATGTACAAAACCCCATAGGCCATTCTGTTATCATCAAAAAAGATCGACTGCAACTAAGCAATTATTTTAACTGATTCAGAAATACATATTGTACAAAACTTTCTAATTGAATTTGAAAGAAATACAATAAACACATACTATAATGAAACAAATTTGCAAAGTCATAATTCAATTATAAAGTAGCTTTAATAAATTATAAACTTTGCTGGTAATTTAAAGTATATTCATAATTCTAAGCAGGATCTAATTTAAAATAATTGTTTAGTTTAATTAGATCTTTAGAGATCATAATACTAAAAAAAATGCTGTTATTTGAATAAATCTTGATAAACCTTAAAAAAAATAAAAAAATAAAAACAAAAGCAAGGTCTAGTAGAAAATGTATGCCCTTTTGCGATAATAATACGTAAACATTATATAAACTTTAATATTAACTTTAAGCAGACTAAAATTTTATGCAGGTATTTTAAGTAGAATTTCGTATCACCTTTGCACCCTAAATTTTAACTACTTTAAATTCATTATTAGAATATAGGTATTCATTAAAGTAACATGATTCATTTAAAATATATCTTGAAAAGTTTCCAAAGCTGTCAACCAATTCTTTTAAGTTTGCAGCTAATGACAATAATAAAGCACATGATTAAAATAAAAAAAAAAACAAGAAACAAGATTTATTAGTTCAACTAAATGCTATTTCAAATAAAACCTCACAATATTTGTATATTGTGGGGTTCAATGACTTCAAGATGTGAAGGAAAAAGAAATGGTCAATTCCATGTTGCTGATTTGCTTCAATAGTCATGCATCTATAAAAAAGAGTTTGTTTTTGTATTTGACATACTCCAAACACTGTAATGGGGTTACTTTGTAACACCTCTACTAGCTTTTGGACAGCCTGTAAAGTGGCCCAAAGTGAGAAAGTAACCCCTGTCTATGGTAGTATCTTCAGAACAAGACCAATCCCCCCCCAAAAAATCAAACTTTTGTTTTTCAAATGCGCAATTAAAGCAAATTAGTGTTATATTAAAATACCTAAATTATATACCATAATTTTGTGGAGATACAGGCAAAAGTGATCAAGTGACTCTGAATAAAGTAGTATTTAATCACTTTAGCCACTAAACCAATGATTTAATCCATGGTGTTTTTGTTGAAAATGAGAAGAATCCCAGAATTGTTTCTACAGAAGCTCTTTTCATAGATTTAGATTGATAGAGGAAATACAGGCTATGCACAGTATTTATTCAATTTCCAAATCAATTTAATTCTAATGTCACTTCTGTAGGCCCATGCCTCAACAGCACAATGTCGGGAGACTCAATGAAAATAATAGCACGTACGCCTAAAGAAGCGAACCACAAAGGAGATGTTGTAGCCTTATGGTATCAAGACAATAAACTCATCAGTGGTTCTAATGATGAAAATATTAAGGTAAGGTCTTACTTAATATAGATTGCAGTACAATGAATTAACAAAATTTAAGATAACTACAAAGATTCCAACAAAGTAAAATTTAAAAGATATGGTTGCAAGAAGCATGCTTAGTTTTGCTAACAAAGTAGAATTCATCTATCTAATAAATAATAAAAATGCAAAACTGGTTAGAGTTAAAATTATTTAATTTGCTAATTAATTTTTCATATTTTTATAAAAATTCAAATTCATTGCTTTAAGGAAAATAATGCAGCATAATGACAGAAGGAGATACAAAACAGTATCAATAAAAGTAATAAAGGGAACTTAACCTTATAATTCAGAAACTATAATGGTCTAGGATTCCTGCAAACAAAAATCTTAAATTCCTAATCATTAAGGGATTAAAACTACAAATGTAATAGAAGTACATAAGAATTAAATCAATTAAAAAAAAAACAAGTATTTCATAAAAATTTCACTCAACCTTAATTTTCTGTACTTGTAAAAAAAAGAATAAAAGCATTCGACTTACATTATCGTCTCCTGAATCTTCTGTATTTGTAGAAATTTCAGAACTAGCTAAGGACCCTTTCATAACTAAAAATTAAGTAAAACACCACCTACTTAGAAACAACAACACACCATTTGAAGGCGCAGTGCAGCGCCTTTTTTAAAGCAGCTGACAGAATTCAAATGTTTGCAGCCAATGCCTTTCAAATAACTTGGTTTAACGTTTACTATCGATGAAATGATTCGAATGAGCTACTTAAATTCAAAAACAGACGTAGTTAAATAAAAATAAATTGCTACTGAAACTCAGATGTATTTTCGATGTAATTTAAATTGTCCATCTTAAATATGTATTAATTAACATACGAAGTACACCATCGGACTAGGTCTTTTAATAAAAAAAAAATATATGTATTTCCTATACTGAAATATTTCGTTTGAAACCACATAAATATACAGCATTAACATAGTTAAGGTTTAAAAAAGTAAGAAAAGTTTATTCGATGTTATTTTCCAAATCTAAAAATAGCCGAACCCTCTAAAAATATTATATAAGCTAAAATTGAATAAATCCGGTATTTTGTTTAAAAATAGCTTTCCCTCGCCGCAGTATCAAACCGACTCCACAGATCAACGGTGTAGCCCGAGGAATAGGAATAAAACCCGCGAAATGGCTAAAATTTGGGCGGCCCCAGGTAAAAAAGTCCCTGCACTCCCTAACCCGCTAAAACTAATTGGCTCTGCTGCACCTGAAGATAAACATGAAAATGACGTCGTGACTCTATGCTACTACAACAAACAACTTATTAGTGGTGCTGATGACGGTAAAATCAAGGCAAGTTTTAGTAAGATTTTTACATGCTTATCTTTAGTAAGCTAATTCGTTGAGATTTTAATTTACTTTTGATGTTTTATAGTTTTATAAACCTTTTTATTTCATATTTCAAAAATCAAGTTGTCTTTTCGGCATTTTAGTTTTTACTGATAATGTAAAAACATTGTTTAAATCATTAATATATCAAATTTTGACCAATATTTTTCATTGCAATGAGATAAAGTTAAGAGACTTGAATGACTGGATTGTAGACTTTAACGTTTAAAATAAATGTCATACATCTCAAACATATTTTAATACTTGTTAAATTTCATGATTTACTTGCAATATGTTTTAAGTGGGTAAGTTTTGTCAGTTTAATTTTGATACAGGACCTTCGGATGATTTCAACATTATCATTATTTAGAAAACCTTAATGGCGCGTAACCTTAAAATTAATACTGTTTTTCTTTCACCATCTATGAATTAGAAGTTATACCTTTAATTATTATATATACTTGTATAGTTGAAATTTCTTTCATTTTCCTACTTAACGGATAGATAAAAAATTTATTTTCACTAACATACATTATACTTGATCGAATAAAAAACAACTATTAGTCATAAATAGGTATCTTTATACTTATTTATGCCTATAGGATACCTATTTATGAGAATACTGTAAAAACTTTAGTGTATTAGTTATAAAATAAAATTACGAATATTAGTATCTTGTTTCTGCAAGTTTCTACAGTCACATCAAGGGTTTCCTCGCGAAACTATGGAATTCGAAAATATATGTCCAACACTTATTTCATTTTCTGATATTTGTGAAAAATAGGACTAGAGGAAGGAGTCCCCAATGATTCAATAATATTAAATATCATGTTAATGATTTATTTTTTTCAAGTAGAATCCCAAGCGTATTGTGTTGATTCATATTTTGTTTTTCAGAACATAGTTTTTAAAATGATAAATGGAGTTAATTTTGTTTATTAATTTTCTTTTTTTAAAAGTAGTTTTAATTAAAATCTATAGAAAATACAAGAAATGTTTGACTTTGGAATTGCATCTGGACGGCTCTTACCATTATTTCAAGCTATCTAGTCTCCACAATGAAAAAATAACCATATTACAGAAATATATAATATATGTATTGTTATAAATAAATTATATTTATATAATTATTTCTTCGCCTAATTAAGACAATATTTAATGCCTAGGAATTATGACATTTGCAATCCCCGTAGAATCGGTTTAAAGTTGTTACAAATTGTAGCATATGTTTTACATTTTTTTTACATAGGTATCTTTAAATTAGCCAAATATTTTAAAAAATCATAATTCGTTTTACCTTACCTAAATAAAACAAAAAAAGCCAAAGAGCCAGTTTTCATTTATCTCTTTTTTCTGTAAAAACATTTTTCATAAAGAGAAATTTTTGTAACTTAACTATTTTCCTAAAGTTAAAAAACGTAGTTATTATTCTTTCTTCAGAGAATCAATGTCAGAAAAAGTATTTATTTCACTTTGAAAGAAAATATTTATTTCACGTGTAAATTAGATCTGAGTATCTTAATTCCATGGTTGTTACGATTTAGAAGAACTAAAATGAAAAGTATGCTCATTTTATTTTATTACATCAGTTGCTCTACTGATGTTAAATTATCTATAATATCAATTTTATTGCTATTGTACACTATACAGAAGTTTGAAAAGTTTTTTTTTTTTTTATATTATTAGATTATTATATTAGATAATATACGGAAATTTGACTTGATTTATTTAAAATAAAATCATCGAAGTTGAAAGTAGTTGTTAATATAATAGATGTATGATAAAAAAAAAAAAAAATTATTTAATACGTTTCATACAACTCCCAGATCAATAGTTAATGAACTCTAGTCGGTTACTGAGCCAAGGGATATCTTATTCTTGGATTAGCAATGATTAATTAAAAATCAACTATTCTTAATTAATCCCAGTTTTTATTTAGATTCAAAGTGAACTAGTAGTAGGTTAGTTTTATTAATGAGGTAACCCTAATGAGAGAAGTTTAATTAGAGACTGAGAAGAGGTTAGGGTAATGTTAGTGCACAACGAAGTCATGAAATTTAGAATTTAAGTGTAGGAATGTGGAAGTAAGGAATTTGGAATTAATTCTAGTCATATAAGTGAAATGGTCAAATAATTAACTGATAAATTATAATTACATAATTTATTGATAGATAAACATTTTATATTTTTATTTATTTTTTTTTTTTATGAAGTTTTAGAATAAGAATTATGGCGTTTGTTACGAAATGATGAATTTCACAGAGTAAGCTACTAATATTATTTTTCATCTCATAAATTCTTGTTACAAAATATAATATTCCGAAGGCGCATTATTTAAAGTAATCAAGAATACATTTACTATAAATAACTACTTATGAAACGGAAAATAATTCTTTGGATGCGGTTGTTAGTCGCCATTTTATGTA
>NW_027110211.1:960394-974262 GCF_000696795.3 Halyomorpha halys
AGTGATAGTGATAGAGTGAGAAGACTGATAACACCATTATTCATACATATCATACACTTTTCAGAATTAAAATAAATAGCAGTTATTGAAAAAATATATATTCATGATTTATTGATAAATAATCAATCGTACAAGACCATAATGTACCATTTGAATATCTTGGACGATTAAATAGTATCTTCCACTAATAACCTAGATAATATCTATTAACCAACCTATTCATATAGGTTTGTATTTGTTGAATTTGTGTTTTATTGTTTCATTACAAAAAGAATTATATTATATTAAAGTATAAACTAATTTTTATTTGTATACACATATAAAATGTAGGGATTACAATGTAAAATGTATACCTAACAATTAATAAGCAATTGAAAAAAATAGGTATGTTAATTAAATTCAACAAAAAAAGAAGTCGACAAGATCCTTTGCATTAAAGCTAGATAAGTCTACTGAAAACCACAATTGTACTCCAGTTCTAGTCGATCCCTTTTTATCTTTATGATACCAAATATTTCTTCAGATTCTTGCACAAATCTGTTTCCATTTCCAATTCGTTTGTACATAAATTTTTACCCAAGCTCATTGATTGGTGGTACATGGCGTTGTTTAAGTGATGGTGCGTTTCTCCCGGTGTTGGGCAGAATTTGATTACAATTACTAATTATATCAAATGTAATTGCGATTACTTTGGTTCAACAAGTAATTATGATTTCGGACCATTATTACAATAACAGTGCGTCAAGATATTAGTGCGTAGTTAAAATTAATAATTAAAACTGTTTTTATTCATTTCCTAGTTTCAAATTACAGTAGTAAAGTAAATGTAACTGCAATCACGTTTTGCCCAACTCAGGTTTTTCTAAATAGAACCTCCTCGAAATTCCATTTTTTCCTTTTTAAATTGAAAAATTACATACTAATAAGCAGTGATTCGGTTGAGCACGACCTAAAAAAAAAAATGCCAGCTTACAAAAAATAAACAGAAAAACTAAAAGTAGCTACTTTTATATCTGAAAAATTTTTTTTTCTATTTAACTCGAAATCAATAGCACATGGACAACCATTCTCCTGGTTGCTTGAGGTTTAATTAATTAATGTTCAGCAAACATTATCTTAACTCAGTTCTATCGTATAAAAAACCAATACTGTCAAAATACTGAAGGGTGATCTGAAATACACTATGATCTATGTACAACATACTCCTCAAATACATTGGTAGCTCTTTTCTTAAGTATTTATGATATATATTTTTGAGGTTCGTGAGAATCAGTCAATAATAAAACCAACTATATTGAGATGACGTTCCGCGGCTTTATTGTTGACCGCGGCTTTAGTACAAGAGCCCAAGAGGAGAAAAAAGGCAATTATTTCACCCCAATTTTTTATTACTTAATTGAAAACTATGTATAATTACTAGTCAAAATTGATGAGTCTACCAAGTATAGGTTGGAGGAATAAAAAATGGCGGCTGTTTCAAAACGTTAAAAATAATTATTTTTTTATTCGGAGCTCTATATCTTTAAAACTACCAACAACAATAGAAAATCTAAGAGAACATAATTTAAAGTAGAGTAAATTTGCTAAAATGTAAGCCATAATAGAGCTATTTATGTTCAATAGTTCTCGAGATATAGCTTTTTTAAAGGAACATTTCATAATAATGCTGTATGGAACGTACTGAAAGATCAGTAGTTAGGGAATTTATTTTGAAAAATCTATATCTCAAAAACCATTTGACGTACAGATGTCTATTAGCACTCAACTTAAAGCTAGTTTAATGAGCTATAGAGTAGTTTATGACGTTTATTTTCGTAGGAGTAGTAGTTTTCATAAAAGTTGCTAAAATAAATTGATTTATAATTGTCCGAACGAATTTTCATTTGCCAAATTTATATTCATATGTGAATTACTACCCTTACCCCTACGTAATAAGTGTCATAAACTACTTTATAGTAAGTTTAATTTCCATTATTTTGAGTGTTGGCAAACATATGTGCGTCTTATGGGTCTAGAGATATATTTTTTCAAAAAACGAACATTTTATACGTACAACTAGAAATTAACATTCTGTGAGTTTATTTTGTCAAATATCATAAAAACCGCTACTCCTACCAACGTAAACATTACTAACAATTTTATAGTAAATTTAACTAGCTTTAATTTGAGTGTAGATAGACATCTGTACGTCTAATGGTTTCTGAAATAAAGTTTTTCATAAATCAAACTTGTTGTCCGAACAACTATAAATCAATTTTATTTATCAAATATCATTAAAACTACAATTCCTACAGTAAAGGTCAAAAACTACATTATAGTACATTAAACTAGCTTTAATTTGAGTGCTAATAGATATCTGTACGTCACATAGTTCCCGAGATATAGATTTATCAAAATACATGAACTGACTACTGATATTTCAGTACAATTTTATGAAATGTTGCTTTTTAAAAGGCTATGCCTCGAGAACTATTGGACGTAAATAGCTCTATTAGGGCTAATATTTCAAAAAATATGCTCTTCTTTTAATAATGTTGGTGGTAGTTTTTAAGATATAGACCTCCGATTAAAAAATTAATGTTTTTTTATGCTTTTGAAACAGCCGCCACTTTTTATTCCACCTACCTATGCTTGGCAGACTTATCAGTTTTGACTAGTAATAATACATAGTTTTTATTAAAGTAATAAAAAATTGGGGTCAAATAACTGCCTTTTTTTTTTCTTCCCGGCTCTTGTACTATTGACATATTCATGACCTACTGTGAAAAATTGCAAGATTGCATTCTCATAAATACAAAAAACACAATTAGTAACACTAAAAATGAATGGATGAAATGCAATACAGAAATAAACAGACTGACTACCTGCAAGAAAGAACGGTTAGGATGTAGAAAAACAAACCTATCTTTCCCTATTTCAATCTTATCCAGTTCTGATACAAACTTGGTACGATTTATTTATAGTAATGTTATAGTTATATAGGACACACAATTAAAAAAAAAATTGTAAGTGAAGTTTCTATTTATTAATCTTAATTTGTATTCTGTACATTTTACTATTTAATAATTAGATAAGGAAATTCTTTTTTATAAAAAAGGTTTTTTCATTGTTGAGCATGACTATGCGAACAATAAAGTCGTGAAATGTCTCCTCAACATAGTTGTTCTACTATTAACTGATTCTCAAGGGCCTGAACAGCAAACACAACTAATATATAATAATTAATATTTGTTTGTTTGTTTTTGTGCTGCCATATCGTTTTGTTTTTTTACAAAATTAAGCATCTTCGGCTCATAATTCTGAAAGTATAAGATTTTCTTCATAGTTATTATATGTCAATAGATTTTTCTCTTAGAAATTAATTTAAAGAATTTAAGAATAAGAAGAAAATATTACTGATTTTATTTAATTATTTTTTATTCACTAAAAATTAAAAAAAAAAAATGAGGATTTCGGTAAAATAGGTAAAAATATGATTTTGTGAAAAAGCAAATGATATTCGTTTATAGTGTGAAACTCTTAAATATAATTTTTCAAAGAAATTAAAAATTAGAAATTTTTGAACTTAATTTATTTTGAAAGATTTTTTTTCTTCATTTTCTTTCTTCCTGTGATACTGTTCATGTAATGGTTCATAAGTACTCTGCATTTGGTATTGGATAATTGACAACTGTCATAACATTATCATTATTATTATCATCCATTGCTTTATTAGTTATAAAAACATTCAGAGCAATACTAACACAATCAAAACACAAACTAGGAGCAAGTGAACTTCCGCCACAACAAATAAAATGGTGAAGAGCTCAGCTGTTGCGTGACGTCATTCTCCATTTAAAAGACTCTCAGCCATGTTACATGTTATGTCGTTTTAACATGGTAAAAGAAGGGAATATTTCTCCATTTAACATAAGTTTTTCCGTTTAACACGCTTTAACATGTTGAACTGAAGATCATGAATATCCCTAATGTAAAGTCGTACAATACTGAAATTACATATTTGTGGCGGGTATATGATGTAACAGCAACTTTTTCAATAAAATCGATCAATTGGAAGTGATACTTGTTAGAAACGATTTTTCATATTTTTTCGATTTTCTCAAAAACGGCTAATGATTTCGACTAACCTCCATATATTGATGTATAATCAAATAATCCTTAATACAGTTAAGCCCCATTCTCGTTGAAATGGACCGACAAGGCTTAATTGCGAATTTTCAAGAAAATTTCGTTTAAACTACTTTTAATTTTGTTTACTAAACTAAAGTTTAACTCGGTAATTCAATACACAGTTAAGTGGTTTCGCCATTATTATTAAATAATTAATTTTTTTTCAATTTCAATCATTCTACATACGACCTTTTCAGCTGAGAGGATGACTGACTCCATAAAATCATTCCGAGTATTTTCAACATTGATTTAATAATAATTTATCATTAAATGTAATTTTGAGTAAATTGAAAAAAAAAAAATTGCAGTATAAAATTTTTTTATGACTTCTTCCTAGTCATTACTGATAAAAAGGGGGGTATCTAGAGGTGACCAACCTATTCTAACTATGTTGGTGGAAGGGGGAAGTTTTTAATTTCGTGGCGGTCTATACGAAATGAAAAAAGTCTGCCCCAGGCCGGATTCGAACTGGCACTGCCCGCAGTTCTCAGGCTGCTAAGACCTGCGCCTCAACCACTTGAGCTACGGACGGCCCGGAATAAGTCAATCAACCAACAGAAGAAAGGTTCAATTCCAAAATTAGTAAAGTAAAGAATTACCACAATTAGTAATAAAGAAATATCTATTCTAAAACGAGCGAGGATTAATTTATGCTCAAAGAAGAGTATTAAGTGAAAGAAATCGATTTGATATTAAAAAGAATCCGATCTTTGCTAGGCTCCCACAATATTTGACCCAGATATAAATATCTTAATTTCAAAAACATGAGCTAAAAGGATCTCATTAATAAAATTCTACCAATATATTTTGTAGGATCTTATTTAATAGCTTTAAGAATAAATTTGTTTATCATATCGATTTATTTATCGCTAAAGCTATATGTATATGACATCTATAAATATCTATCTTAGGCATATCGATATATGGTACATATCCATTAAATACTAGCCCTATCATCAAGTTTATGCCGCTCGTTCTGAATGACAACACCCTCACTTTCCGATGCCTAATGGAAAATTTTATAACGGGCTAGATTCCAGGATAGTCTAGTTTATATTAAACCGAGTTATATATATATTCGAGACTGGAGCCATTTAAATATATCTCATCCGGTTCGAGGTCTTCACCGCATAAATAATCAAATATTTCTTAGGCAATTATTCCATAAGTGTTCGCGTAAATGATGAAAGTGTTTCAATCAGATGTTTTTTAAATTGAAAATTTTCTAGGTTTTGTTTAGTTATAATCAAGATGATTATCTTGTTCAGAGATCGGAAAATGAAAGAACCTATTTCAAGCTAGTTGAAGGCATTAAAGAAATATAAGTGTCATAGTTTTTATATATATATTTTTTATAACTTATTAAATAAGCATTTCATCATTGTATATAAATTTAATTAAATGATAAATATACATGTGAGCATTAAATATTTTATGTTGTGTTTTTTATTGCTATAGATTAATATAAGAAGATGGCCGGGAGGGGAGGAAGGGATATAGAGGGGTGCGGTCAAGAGTGAAGAACAATAGTTATAAGTAGAGGTTATTTTTATTGTACAAACATTTCGGCTGGGATTTCAGTCCTACCAGAAGTACAGACAAGATAACAAACTCATTAAAGTTTTTTTTTTTTTTAATAATTTATTTATTGATATTTACAACTGTTTACATATATACACAACAAGTAAATTTGCTGTAAGTGATATTATGACATGATAAAAACATGTGGAGAATCTAACCATTTATAGAACTCCTAAAACATTTCTAAAGGAGAAGATCTCGAGACCATCTTCTTTTCAGACGCCTAGGAGGATTATTAGGTAGTGAAGGAGAAACCAGGCTAGAAACGAGTTGGTTTGGGTGGATGGGAAGTTTATTATGGAAGGATTGGTATGTGGTCATTCTGGTTCTGGCCAAATCGGCAACATAGGGGACATTGAGGCCCTGATGGATGATTTGATTTGTGACAAAGTAAGGAGCATTAAGGATTTTACGAAGGATTTTGGACTGTAAGGATTGGATTCGAGAGGAATTAGATGGTTTAGTGGAGCCCCATAGCTCAACTCCGTATGTTCAAATAGGCCTTATTATAGTCATGTAGATCAGTCTTTTGTAATGGATTAGAAGTTTGGACCGTTTGTCTAGTAAATGTTGTAATAGTCGGAATCGAAGAGCAGTTTCCTGTCTTTTCAGTCTTGTATGAGGATTCCATGTCAGTCGTTTGTCCAGATTTAGTCCTAAGTAACGGATCTGTTCAACAGGAATGAGTGAGGTATTATTAAAAGATACTGTAGGGCTAGACGAAGGTTTACGACGAAGGGTGATTTAGTGGAATTTTCATTAAAGTTAAAATAAAAACAATATAACAATGGAAGGAAATACAATAACAAATAGCAATAGAAAAAAGAAAGAGTATTTATTTGTATGCATTTCATTATTCAAGAGTACATACCTATGTATACCAGTCCGTCAGATTTTCATTTTTTTTGTCTCCTTTAATATTTTTTATACTGATTGTAATCATCTTTATTTTGATATCTTGTACTTAATAACCCTGAAGAAGGCTTTTAATCACTGCTGAAATGTAGAGATAGTAAAGTAAGTATCTTTTTTACTTTTATTCACTTCTGACCGCACTTACTCCTTTCCTCATCCCAACTATCTTCTCTCAATAAAGATTTTAATTAGTGATAGATTTTGTGGAGACTAATTTCTCATAGATTATTTGGCTTCTCAACAAATTTTTACTAATGTTTATGATGGAAAGCTGATGTTCACATATGTATTTTCAGCCAAATACTCTAGGAGCGACTAATGCCAACTTTTTTCAACATTTTTTTAAATCGGGCATCCTTTCCTATGCATTGAAGATTTCATTTGTCTGATCTAAATATTTGATAATATTTGGCATCTTACCTAAAAGCAAAGTGCATTTTTTTCATACTTTCTCTCAAATACAAGATTCTCATAACCCATAAATAATTAGCAGATATGACAACCTGTCAAGAACTTTCTCTATTATAAAAATCGACCAAGTTAACGTAGAGTGTGTTATCAGTTATATTAACATCAAAATGAAACCTTCCTCGACTTTAACACACTTACGCATGTTTTGTAAATACCTCTTATATTTTATTATAGATTATTTTCTCGTGACCGCGTTGTAATAGTTTCAAAAATTGATGTCGAATTGTTCTTAGTAGGTACCTACCATTTTTTTATCCATTTATTTGTAATATTTAGTTTTAAATTTTATTGGAAGTTAATTTATTTTTTATTTTGAAATCTATATTTTCCTTTTAAATTCAGAACCGTAAGGGACAGAAGCGTATATTATTGCAATGTATTAAATTTTCGGATGTCGCAATAGCATTCCTAAGTCCAAGTCGAAAGTTTAAGCCAACTTGATTTTGTCACCTTTTAGCCTCTCACGTTCTTGATTATTGAAAAAACTTTTGCAAAATTTGGAGAACTCGGCAATTTCGAAGTACATGGGTGTCACGCAGGCTTGGTATTACCTTGCTTATTTGGCATTTTTTAAAGTTATTTCTTGATATTTAAAATCACAGACTGATAATAAAATATATACAACATATACGTATATATGCGTATTGACGTCCTTTCCTCTATAAATTATATAATTCTAAATTTATTAATATTAAGTAGCATATTTTTAGATGAGAAAGTTGGCTTTTAAATTTTTAATCCTCTTTCTGTCCAAAGAAAACATAATTATGAGAAATATGTAAACTTCATTGTACGATTAACAGTTGATATATAATTAATAGAGACATATTTAAATAACGCTTCGTAGTGTACTTACAAGTTGTCTATAGTGTTCTAAAAAGTCTCAAAACCATCTAGAAAGAGATGTTTACAATATATCGAAATATTGTCATGAGAAAGAAATATATAGGAAGATATATTTTTTTCTGTCAGGCCACATAATATATGTGAAGAAAATAAACATAAAAATATATTCAACATGGGTTGACAATGACATGAGAAACGAATATCTTGCCAGGAAAGAGATTTATGATCAATAATATTAAGTTTATACTATTGATACGGCTATATTTATATTTTTCAGGATTGCTTAACATATGTTTAGGGATTGGTGAATAATTAATAATGTTAATTTTAGTGAAGTTTTATTATAGAGATATTTCTTGCTATCTATATCTTTGCTCAATGTATTGACGATGTAAACATAATAAATTGAAATAAAATAGCTCACATTATATAATTTTTAAAATATTAGAAAATAGTATATGTTCAAAAAAAATAAATAAATGAAGTGTTTGGAAATTTGAAATCACTTAAGTCTAAAAACACTAAAATAGTATGTGTTAAATATTTCAATAATTGTTTTTCACCTTTTTCTTCAAAATTAAGTTGAAAAAAATTTAAATTGATAAAAATAAAATTTAAAATCCATAAAAAAAGACTTGGTGAAAGGAAAGTTACAATAACAATACCTTAAGTTTTTTGAGCTTTGGGGAGAGAATTCCCTGAAATTTTATCTTTACCTAAATATATTTGGAATACCCTCTAAATAACGTTTACAAGCAATTTTGAGTATAATAAAGTCTTTTAGTAGTGTTTTACCACAATTTTTGCAGTTTGAATTAGTTTTTAAAATCTCAATTATCCAGTTTTCAAATTATTGGAAGGGACGACATACCTGACATACTCTACCTTGATGACTTTCTTTTTTTTTAAACTAGATTCAATTGGAAAATATTTGGTGTAAAAATGGTTTATTTTTACTTTAATTTACCTATATGTAGAAGAAGATATTGCTATCTTGAGAATTGAGGAAATTAAAAGTATTCCAAATTATGAGTAGGGCCGCCCGTAGCTCAGTGGTTAAGACACGGTCTTACCAATTTGATGTCTATAGGCCGTGCCGGTTCGAATCCGGCCTGGGACATTGACTTTATTCATTGAGTGGCAGTCCCACAAAATGAAGAACTTTGACTCCCAACCAAAGGTTAGGCAATATAAGACTGCAATGGGAGCACTAACCTTACAATGCCACAAGGCAATCCAAGGCAATATTATACTATTTTACATTTATCATTTCCATTATGTATGTATGTGTTGTATGAATTTAATAATAAAGGAGGATACGAAAAAAAAGTTTATTTAAAATTAATAACGAGTTGACATAGTTTGGATTAAAAACAATGGATAAATACAAAATATTAAGTAATTTAATGAATAATATATCTTCAAATTAAATATATATATCTATAGCTACTTCTAGCTGTACTATATTCAGTATTATACTTGTGTATTTTAAGTCTTAAAATATTTCAATTCGAGATGAAGTATAGGATAATGCATAAAATCAGGACATTGTAATTACTGAAACGATTGGTAATCCTTTTTTATATGGAGAAAGAGCATTAGACGGAAAAATATATATGAAATAAAGACATTAAAAGCAACGAATTTTCACAAGATTATCTAATATAAAAAGAAAACCTTCTTATATGAAAAAATTTTTTTATACATTTATATTTCAAATTGCGGTTTTTCTCTGTATTTTAATGTAGAGTGCTGAGTTAGAACAACATTTGCTTTTCAACATTCACTTCAAACTGGGAGCAAAATATAACAACCATGTTTCTTCCGATTGTTTTTGGGCGCTTGTCTACTAAGATACATAAAACACATGATAAAAACTAAATATTTGGCAAAGGTCCATACTTCACAAATCCCAGGGTGATATTTAACAGGTTATAATTCTGTATAGCCGCGAAAAGTTCATTTTTTTCCGTTGTGGCAAGAATATTTTTGTGGTTCATCACTTAACCTTGAAACCGGAATTTAAGAAGGATTTTACGTTATATTTATATTTAAAAACATTAATTAATGTAATTTTTTAAATGAAAATAAATCGAATATATTGCTCTGTATCGATTATCATAGAGGGACTGGACACAAGACTGGGGCATTAAATCATTGGCGTACATAGGGCATTTGGGGCTTTGTGCGGAATTATTTTTGAGGTCCTCTTTGATAATAATAAAAATCTATACATTTTTAAATAAAAACAATGACGTTCTTTTCTGTTAAATATATATTCTAGAATTAACTGTTGTTTAATTGTTTAAATTTCCTGTAAAATAATTTACATTTAAATTTAGCCAAAATCTGTCTAAAGAACGAAAAAAATAACAGGATCGGAACAGATTTTACTATTTATAAAATTCCTGCAAGTGTTTCATACTTTTTTCTTTATGTAGATTTCAACAAAACACAGGTCGTACAAAATTGTGAAACTCTTGTGTAAAATCAAAAGAATTATTTTTAAAAATACATATCTTATGTTCAGAAATTCAACCTCTACCTTATGAATTCATAAATAATTAATAATATTACTGAAACTAATTCTTCATTTTCATTTTCTTTATTTCTTATATGTCTGTTTTCGATGATATGGAATCCTTTCACCGTCTTTAGGATTAAATTACCTTATCTTAAATAATTGTTTAGGAGATAAATCTAAAAAATCAAGGTACCTTTTTTTTATTTTAATTTTTGGATCTGACTTACCTCTGGTTAATATATAATTGTTCCATACAAAAACAAGGTGGGCCACATATTATAAAGTCCTCCTTAAAATACAAGTATGCAGATAAAGGAGCTTTTGTAAGCTAATGCAATTACCAGAAGAAGTTGAGGGGATTTGAAATAATAAAAAATCATACAACTTTCACTTACTAGCCTACTTTGATTTGAAATTGATCCCAGCTAGGTTCAGAACAGAAACTATAGCTGAAAAACAGAAGTATAGCACTTTATAAAAATTTACAGTTTGTTCTGAACCACTCATTCAGTGCATAATTCTTATAGATCAATATTGAAAATTCTATAATCATTTTATTGAGTTACGCTGTCATATATTCCCTCCTTCATTCGTAGTTATAAAACCATTCCAACCGTCGAATACCAATCTTCGATTACCTTCTGTCCACTCAATGCCGGAAGAATGACAATTAAAAGTTTCAAATAAGAAGTGATTAGATGGAAAGAGAGATAATATTAACATAAATATTATTAGGTGTTAGACTCATATAATCAACTCTCCTATCGTTTTCTGTATTTAATGTTTCAGATTTTCTGTACTTGTAAATGTGTATATTGTCAGAAATTGTACCTTTTCATTTGTTATTTTTAGTTTATTTGTATTTGATTTTTTATTATTTTTTTGTCTATTTATTATCAGAAGTTAGTCACCTTATGTTCTATGATATGACATATGGTTTTATTTTATTAGTTCTACTTTTAGTTAATATATTCTGTTAATTATTGTTGTTCATATTTATCTTTTCAAATTCGTTATTTTCATTATATTTTATGATGGTTTATAATTTAATTTTGTATTTTAATTTAAGGCTCTAAAGTCTATTTTAGACGCCTGTAATATTATTCTAAAGGAATCAAACCCGGAATAAATAAATAATATTATTATTATATATGTACATGACTGTAGGTTATGTAGAATTAAAATTTATTTATTTAGTAATGGTGACAAGACAATCAGGCTGTTGAAACAGACAACTCCTTGGGCATGTGCCTCCAAATACCTTAAATTCATCATCAAATCCTTTCATAGGTAATATTCATCCATTTTTGAAAAAAAAAAAAAAATGGAATGGATAATTTATTTAAATGAACAAAATTAAACGTCCTTTAGGAAGATATTTTTATTTAAAAATCAGTATTTAAGCACTATAAAAATATTTCAATGTAGATAATATCTACCTGATATTAATTTTAGATTTTTTACTCAATATAATCAAAATCGTTTAAGCCGTTTTTGCGAAAATCGAAAACATGTGAAAAATCGATTCTATAAAGTAGTACTTCCGGTCGATTGTAACGTAAAAAATGCTGTCATATCCCAAGCTGTCTAAATATTCAATTTCATATGACTTTTTATTTTTGAGCTAAGCTGTTCACATAAAAACATTGACATTTTGTAAGCTTTGGTTATTTGGATTTAGGAGACTTCAAAACGTGTATTTTCTGTCCAAAACTAAAATTAGAAACATTTCACGATTTTAATACTGCCACTTACTATATATTTCATATACAAAATGTTTCAGGTTCGAGTGGCCAAACTCGAAATATGAATTAAGGACCTCAAAAGAAGAAAAAAATTCCCACTGATGTTATGTCCTTAAACGCTTTGTTTAGGAGATATTCACACTTAAAGATTCTCATTCTTGTGAATTGTTTACGTTATATGAAATAAATAAAACTTATTTATTTGTTCCAACTACTTTATTAATTAAACGTAAACATTAAATTTATATTTACTGTTATTCAAAGTGATTTCGTTGAGCATTAAGACAGGCTCGGAATCTTTCTTTAGCAGCATTGGCAGAACGGCACTGTATGTGTGTTATTGTTTCACAAGATTCAATTATCCTTCTTCATAAGGAATTAAGATCATTGAATTGCTAAAAAACACAAACACCATATCAACTTATTCACCATTAGTATAAATTGATGGGATAATGATGAGTACTCTGCGAAAGCCTCTTACAAACTGATAAATGTTATTGACAGTTCTCAATGCTAATTCCAAATAGTATTAATCCTTATGATAAAAGGCTATATTAATATTCTATATAATCAATCTACAAAAGAAAGTGTTTGCGGACATACCTTCACTTTGAACAACATTTATTATGAATATTAATGTTTATATTTAATGAATAAAGTAGTTAGAACAAATAAATAGGTTATATTTATTTCATATAATGTAAATATTCATGAAAATCTTTAGGTGTGAAAATCTCCTAAACAAAGCGTTTGGGGACATATCTTCAGAGGAAATTTTTTTCTTGCTTGGAAATCCTTAGTGCAAATTTTCAGTTTTTAACCCTTAAAGTTTCATAACACCTAAAACTCGTTCTTAGTTGTTTTAAAGATATCTGGTATATATAGATATTTTATTTTTCCTTCCTTTCTTACATTTAAATACCTCTATTTGGTCAAATGAGCTGGAGTTGGGTATGCAACGTATTATAAAAATACCATGAGTGAATTTTATTTAAATTTTTGTCCAACCTAAATGTTTTTTAACGTTTTTCTCACATAATTGAATTAGAGGGTTGGAAATTTGTATGTCACTTGAAGTGCCGTTGTTTTCTCTCCACTGCATTTTTTGGAAGATTTTGAATGTAGTGTGCACCTTCAATATCCCCTCCAAATTGAGGTAGAGTTGTTTTATGAATTTGAATTAAGTTGGAGAAGTGTTCTTTTTTTTTTTTTTTTTTTTTTTTTTTAACCTTTTTTTCTTCCACTTACATTTTTTCACGGATTTTAATTATTATTGATACAATTAAATTACTTCTCAGCTTTACAATCAAAAATTAAAGGAAAATAAGATCTTGGATCTTGGTGAGCACTGCTGATATGAGGCTCTTTTTCATATTAATTTATTTATTTATTTTTTTAAAAAATATCTTTATTGAAATTTACAATTGTATATTCTATAATACATTGAGTAAATTTGATCTTAGTTAAAATGGAGTGTTACATGCGTGTAGAGCAACCACCCATTAGCACTCTAATGACATTTTACATTATATTGATTTAATTTACTAATATTATAAATATATTTATAGTTTCAACAGATGAACTATATCAAATACGATATTATATATTGTTAAATT
>NW_027110211.1:974352-1002909 GCF_000696795.3 Halyomorpha halys
TACTTAATCAATGTAATTCAATAATTTAAATTCCATTTATGATTCTTAAATTTCATGTATTTAAAAAATCAGTTTCATGTATATTTTAGATTATTATTTGAATCTTTAATTTATTTATTTTTAACTTTTTAGGTTAATTTAATTGTTTCAGTTTCGCTAAATCTTTTCATTAGTTATTTTTTGTATTCGATGTAAACTTGATATTATTTTAGCCACGACAAATAGTACTCAATCGAACTTGTTATCGTAGTGTTCTGATTCCCGAAAAGTTTTCAGCTACTGCTTAAAAATAACTACAGCAGTTGGGAAAGATAACGCTCCTTGGACACACTGGAATCACGAAAAAGAATCCGATATTCTGGGTCACATTCAGAGCTAAATATAAAAGAAAAAACAAAGCTCACGTTTGAAGATTGTTTTCAGGCAATATTTGCTTTAAAGGATGATAGGTTACGTTTCTTAATAGCTTACAAAAATAATGAATAAATCCTAGAAACAGTATCAATTTATAATGGAGAAGTGATCTTGTGAATATATCGAACATCAACTAAATGATGATTGAATCAACACAAAAAAAATATTATCTCTTTGAGAAAGTATATCATTCGAAATAAAATTAAAAGTAGGGATGAATCAATCCACATCTTTAGATGTCAGACCTCAATATTTTCGTCAATATTTATTAAATTGAGGTCATGGGTCTATAGGGTCGCTCACTCTTTAGGTCGAAGACGGTTCGTATTTTTTTTTTTTTTTTTTTTTTTAATATTTCTTTTTAACAATGAGTTAATTTCATTGTTGTAGTATTTATTAATTAAAAAAATATTGACATATGGATATGTTTATTAAATAAAATGTTTATGTCATTGAAGGTCGTTATTCAATTGCTTTTCAAAAATGTTTCTGTATAACTCGTAATAACCAGATTTTCTTAATCTTAGTCTGAAAATTGTTAGTGTTCTGTTATGACCACAAAAATAATACGCATATGCATTCTGACGACATAACCTTTCCACCATAGGTGTTTTTTTTTTATTAATATTATGATTTTTATATTGTTCAAATGATCAAATATTTCATGATTAATTTTTTTTTTTATTAATTCCATTTGTCCTTTACAACTCCACCCATCGCTGTGCAGATTGTAGAGCTGATGTAAATAAGGCTGTTATAGCCCTTATAAAGAACTACATTGTGGGTCGAAACGTAAGCAATGAATAAATAGTTGAAAACTATTTTTGTTATCTTGTCCGCATCCATGACCTTCAAATTCACTTACGGCCAATCATCTAATATGATTCATTATTAGTCGTTCGTTGCCATTGTTTTGAATTGTAAACAGAATCGAAGATTCGTTGGATAAATTTTCTCTTGAGAAAATCCTGTTATCTTAGGTTACCTACAGGAGATAAATTTGGCTAACTGTTCAAAAATATGAGGTCCAAATCTAACTTTAACCGCCCGGAATTTCCATCACAAGCCGTAAAATTGATTTGTCTTACTTGGCCTAAACATGAGAGGGAAAAGGGCATAGTGTGAACCTGGAACACGTACCTTACCCTCTTGATCTATAAGCCGAAGTGAAACCAGTGCAAGGGAATGTTGTGTCATGGTTGGGCATTCGAGGTTTAATAAATTTTGAGCTGTTGAAACCAAAAAAATGAACTCAAGCATTTGTTCATTTTTTTACCTCTATGGATAAGGCATTTTTTTTTTAAAGGTAATACCAATTGCCATTACGCTGGCAAGAAGTCATCAATAATGATGACAATTATATTATTCAATCAAGTTTATTTTGTTATAAAACGGACATAACTTTCTTGAAGACCAAATAGAATCTAAATGCACTAACTAGTTACAAAACGAAATGTACTAGTACATTTCGTTTTGTAAATATGTCAGCAGAAGGCTCTCTCAACTGGGAAATTTTCTGACCTAAAATATCATTATCATTTTTTTATCATCCCATCTCTTTTATTCTATTTCTCTTCCACCTTATTTTTAATCAGTACTATGATTTTAACAATTCTAAAAACCAGATCTATCCAAAGTAGAAATCGATGTATTATATGATATGAAGGCCGCGTCAACGTTTCCCAAAGGCTTGAATGAATAGGATCAAATTGCAGCTTTTATAAAAAATCTATCTGTTTTTCGATTGCAATGAATCTAAAAGCGTGCCTTGGCAGAGCCTGCCCACTTCCTGACTGACGGCCATCATATTTAACGTCCAACGGCCCTTGACGACACTGGACCTTGCTGCCTGTATTTGCAGCGGTGGAGAATCGATGACTAATCGTTGTTGCCTCTTAGCGTCAAACGTGCTATTTAAATCTCTATGTATAATTGGATATCGTCCTTCGGTCCTGTATCAGGCCGATCTTTGATATTTTGTTGTGTACAGGAGTTTTCAATTAGATTTTGTTTCGTGGAACCATTATACAAAAGATGTAGGACTAAGATTTATAAAGCAGATTGTAGAGCTTCCTCTCATAACTATGATAAATTAGGCACACTTTACAAGGGGATTAAAGTCTAGTGTTAAACAGTTGCTATAAAATCCTTCTGCCACATGAGTCGTTTATTTTCAAACTACCTGAAGTCAGTTCAGATAATTTGATTTTGGTGGTTTTTGGAAATAAACGACTCAAGTATGGTTTTAGTATTAATAATAAAGATTATTGTAATCATAAACTATGGATTATCCATCATATTTAGGGACGTGTACTTCAGGTGACTGTGGCCCATAGACCTTGTACAAATGAATATTTTTGATAACCCAAGTCTGTGGGTTCATTTCGTTGATATTCTGCAGGCCAGATCTGTAGCTTGCTAGCAGATTGTTGTGTTGTTCATTACCGTGCACACTATGCCTGTTAGATCTTATTAAAAAAGTAGGAACCGTTGCCCCTGGGTGAATTGAGGCCCCATGGCAGTGTGGCAACGCCTGATTTTTATTTCTTGGCTGTCCCACGGAATGAAAAATCGATGCTTTCACTATAGTTAAAATAGGATGGTTACTTACAACACCACTTCCACGTATGCCAGAAATGGCAAGGTAGAAGCTGAAATAAGAAAAAAAAAGTTTTAAATACCCCGGAGGTCTGAATCCATTTGTGAATGGAGTAAATCTGCCCAGAGTATATCCGCGGGCCTAGAACTTTCCCGCAGGCTTGATGACGGGCCACAGGTTTCAGAGTCCTAATCCTGCTGTACGTTCCAATCAAACACAAACTGAATTACGACAATGAAATTTTTTTATATGGCAAGTCTTATACACTAATGATTAAATAAAAATTAAATTATTTAAAATGTCTTTTTTTAATCAGTACACAAGAGTCTGAGAAGCCAGTCGTTTTGTTGCAGTATGTAGTACTTACTGTGGAAAAGTGTTAACTGTATATTCACGCCAGAATGCCAAACAGAAGAAAAAAAATAAACTGGGATGTTTAAATTCAAAATAAAAGACAGATACGTTATTAATAAACCATCAAGAATGGGTGCCGTGTTTATTATGGGATCTAAAATTTATTCTCGGCTACAATAGGCCAATGGGGATGTGATGGCAAAATAAAAAATAAAATAAGGTAACGTTTTTAAAATAACAAAACAGACTTATTGTATCTGTGTTTGTGTATTAGGTATATATCTTATATATTCCGGATATCTAAGGTAAAGAAACGAATTTGAACCCACATGCATAAGATTTCGGAAGACCGAAATAGTCCAGGATGTTGATTGATCTGATGTGAAAGGAAACATCTGTCCGAAATGATTTCAACTGAACCAACTCTATATCTCCAGAAATATAACGTTCCTTAATTAATTGACCAAACGGTTCAAAGCTGCACTAATTACTGTCAAAATGTTAATTGGATTAAAAATCTGTCAAATATATTTTTCTGGTTGATTAGTTAATTAGATTACACCACCTGTTTGCCAGATGGCCTCTGCCAAACCGGATAGATGTAGTTATTTTATTGGGTCAAATATTTATTTATACATTAGTTCGTAAATTAGTAATAAATTATCATCAAAAGCAAGATATATAATAGATAAAAGATAAACTATAGATACAAAAAAGGACTAGGAATGAGAAGATTCATGTGTTATGACTTACCTTCGGAACACAGTTCAGATAGGCATCGAAGACTTACATACTTGCCCTGTAACTTATGCTAGAGAGCGAATGACATAATAACCTATTCTCTATACTAGCCTATTTACTTTGGTGTAGGAAAAAAAGACTTATCTCCACTATAGGCAACATATCCATATTCATTCATTAATTAATGTGATTAACCAATAGTAGAAGCTAAAATGTTCAGTTTCAAATCCCACTTTTTGGACAATTTATTCAATTTTCTTGATAAAAAGGTTTTTTTATTTATTTTTTACAGTGAATTCCGAGTAAAACATTATGATTACTGTCTTCATCGGTCTTTAAATCAAATATAAATTTCAAAAGAAACTTTTGTTTATTTATTTTTAGTATTTTCCACTCAATAATAGGTTTAATTGACTTAAATTCAAGCGTTCTTCCAGATACCCTGTCCAAGATCCATTCTTGTCTTAGGATGTGCCCCATCAAGGATTTTTCTACTTCATTGTTCAAGGTTTTCATTGGTTTACATCGTCTTCCTCTGTTACCCAGTGTACTTCCCTTACAGAACCAAATCCTCCTCCAGGCATTTTTTTGAAGTGTCCATACCACTTCAGGCGTTTTCCCTCAATTTCTTCCAGAATTCGTTTTTCAACCTTCATCTTTTCTTTTACTGTTAGCCCGTACTTGAGCAAGCGCCCCAAATGTGCATACGGAGACGAACCACCCCCTCTCCTCTATATTTACATATGGGTTAAGAACCATTGGGTTTTTATTTCAAAATTATTTTTATGGTAACTGAAATTTTATAACAACAGGAGAATCCCGCTTATTTGGACCGAGACATCGTTGGTTAGTCTTGTTGGTCATCGTTGGTAGGGCATAAAAGAATAAAACGGCAATTTTAATCAAATTCCTAAATTTCTCTTAAAACAGAATCAGAACATAATACATAGGTGATATTTTTTTTTTTTTAAGTTTACTTATTTATTTATTTTTGGTGTGTCTTCCGAAAACTACCTCTATTAGATCAGAGTTGAAGTGCTGCTTCATTTTCAGCAGTAACCTGGTTTTTACAGCAATGATGTTGACGAGATTTTCGTCGAATTTTATGTTGCGCCTCTTATTCTGTCAGCTGTCTAATTGATAAAATAATTATTATTATTTTATATGATGTCAGCACCTTGACATAGAATGCTACGAACCTATACTTGTAAATAATACCAATAATAATAGGTCATTAATAATGTAATAGTATCTCTGCCATTGGATTCAAATGCAAAATTACACTGAATAGATTTATTTATTGTTCTTCTATGCCGGTAATTTAGGAACTAGCAATAACATTACTGAAAAATCTTCGAGCAGTCTTTCCCGTCTTACTTCCAGAACAACTTCCTAGTTTCGGTGTGACCTAGACCAAACAGCCTCTCCCCCCCATTGAAAAGAAGAGATAGTAGCGCAAAAAAAGGCAATCCGATTGGATCTAGAACCCTCAGGAAGCAATGGTCTTATCACATACCACTTTAGAAATATTTGCTTCGGGAAGAGGAGACTTAAAATAGTTTAATCGAGCAATATTTAAAAAGCCTGGAATTTAAAAACGGCATGAAACCCTCTCCTCCCGCCCTCTGTGGTAGCCTTACTTTTCTGACTTTTCAAACAGACAATTACTATAAGTAGGTTGGTCGATATACGACATATCACAATGTCACACACAATGAGATCATAAAAAAAACCCATCCTTCCTGGCCGATCCTCACTAAGATTAACACTTGTTAATTAACATTTTAAGATGTGACCTCACAAATGTAACATTTGTGTGTGGAAGTAGTGTAGCTCTGTGTTCCTTCGACCATGGGCAATTATAGTTTATGTTCTACATCAAGGGCTGGGTCATTGGTTATAACTTGAGATAGTTAAAATCATCTGATTCCGCTAAAACTATGTGAATCTCGACCTAGATGGAATAATTAATAATTTAATAAGTTTCTTATAAACACCGAGGATTCACAAAAATCTTGTTTATCCATATGTTAGATTTTGCCAGGATATCCTATACGGCAACCTTTTCAGAACTCCACTTTATTGGTCCAAATGAAAAAAATAACAAATTTTATTATCTGCATCTTCAGATATTTTGGAAAACTTTTGCTTATTTTATCTGTGATCCATACATATCCCCATACATTCTGGAGCAAAGCCGCAGCATCTCGTTTACTAGGAAAACGCAGATGCCAGCTGCATTAATATAAACTTTTTCACATCTATAGGAAAGTATGTTCCTTACTTTCTTTTTTTTTTTTTTGTCTTTTCACAGTATTCGTGAAATTAATCAATGCGATTAAGTCTAGAGTAAGTTAAAGGCGGTCATTTTCTATAAAAATAAACATTTTATTAATAGCGTTCTATAGATAATTAATAGATTTTTTGGCAAGGAATAATACTGAATGTACACAGGGAGATGTAAAATGTCACGCTTTTGTTTCTACTTCAAGTCAGCCGTGACACTGTCATTAGTTTAAACATTACACCTGCTTTGTGTTTCGAGCTCAACAGATTCTAATCCTAGAATAAACCCATTATTTAGCTGAATCTAGGAACCTTATTTTTAATTTGGCGTTTGATTTATACCAGGTGTTCGTTTTGGGGAAACTAATGTCCCTTAACAAGAAATAGTGTGAGGTCTAAATAACTCAAATTAGGGATTCTCATTAATTTTTGAGGACACAAAACCAAGACTATATTTGTCAATGTGCTGTTATCTCGAACAGGAAGGTACTAGTCGAATAGAGTATAAAGTACGATAAGATTGCTCTACGCCACAAAATATTGAAAAGTACACAGAAAAAACGGCACTTTTTTTTTTCTCACAGGAATATTCTTTAAAGATACAGTTATACTACGTTACATAGCTATAATATGTTGCACGTAATATCATACCAAAGATAGATACGTAGATATATTATCTCAATCATTTACCTTTCATTATTAAGATATTAAGTTAGACTACCGTACCTTAAGATTCGTGGTTCATACCTTAATTTAGTTCCTAAATATCACCTCAATATCATTTAACATTCGAGCTGGTGTTTATTTGTTTTACTCCTTTCTTTTTCCAATAATCTCAGCTATTGAAAACACCTGACGGAAGTCCATTCTATCAGCTTATAACGTGTTAGTGTGGAATCAAATCGTCACAAACATGAATGTTTAATCTTACCATGAAATTAGGGGCGTGACGGCCGTGCGGGTTGGGCGCAGGTCCCAGTGCGCTCGGTTCGGAACGCTGTGGGTTCGTTCCCACCTGGGGCAGTTAAACATTCATTTTTCGGCAGTCCCGAAGAATGAATCTTGACACTCCCACCTTGGTTAGTACGGGGCGGCAATCTAGATAGCCGTTAGGGGTTGGCAAAAAAAAACACTTGGCCCACTTGCCGGACTTGTTCCCTCCACCAAATACCAGTACCATGAAATCCCCCCCCCCCCGTGTTTGTAACTAATTTTATGATGTTCTTTACGTTAATAAAAAGGACAGAATAGTTTAAATTTCTATATAGTAATTTAATAAATATAATAATATAATAATATAATAATTTGAGGTTTGCTATAGTAGCCTCTCCATCTACAAACATACACAATCTTTTACCATTTTAAACGGTAGTTTCCATTTTCCATGGGCACGTACGAAAGTAATGAGAATGAAAGTGGTAGTCAAGGTGGCGTTTGAATATGGGGTTACATAAGAGATATGATAATACGGGTATGGTATCTTAAAAGTAAAAAGTTTTAACATGGTAAATGTTATAAGTATAGGACCGAGAGCAGTTAATTTGAAGTCCATCTTATATGTTAAATGTTCCTAGCGGATTTTCTATGCAACTTGTTTTATAACCTGGTAATTTTTACTAGATAATAGAATCTCTAAAAAGCTTCATCATATCATCTTTCCTCCACCTCACTTATCCCCTATTCCCTCTTCTAGTTTTCTTTTCATAACTTAATTAGATTTTAAAATAAATCCAAAACAAAAGCCACACGAACTACGAGAAATTGACCAATCAAAATGAGAACTGACAAAATAGTGTGGAGCTCAGCTGGTCTGTTGCTTGATGCATTATACATTTAGCAGACCTATTAACAGACTCTCCACCATGTTAAATGTTATACCTTTTTAACATGCTTAAAGAAGGAAATATTTCTCCGTTTAACATAAATTTTTCAATTTAACACACTTTTACACCTTGAACTAAAGATCATGAATATCCCTGGTGTTTCAGAATCCCAGAAGTAATTGTAATTTCTCTGGTTTTTTTTAAAAAAATTTCATTGCCCCCGATAATGACATTTTTTCTAGTACATATTTTGATATGCCTTACAACCTGTAGTAACACGATGAAAAATTAGTTGAAATAATTTAAATTTAAATGCAGTAAACACTTTTTTTCGTGAAATATGAAAAAACAAAGTTAAGATGAATTTGAATGTAAAAAGTTTTGATCTATGATAGCCTTGTTGTATGTTATATAAGAAAGAAATGTTTTACGAGTTCTTATTATAACCAACACGGCAGAATAGTGACAAGCATTCAGCTGAGACCTAAAATTTGCCAAATTTTTGAAAATTGTTTCTAAATTTTGAGTATTTAATTGTTCTTTTATTGTTTTGAAAGGATTCCCTTTTTTACTAATAAATATTTAAGATATTACAACAAATGTTAATAAATGATCAACGTACAGAGATAGACCAGCATATAACAATTGCGAACAGAGACCTTTTCTCTCTGTCAATAATCCTGAAATCCCGAAAAATTTGAAACTAAGGGTGTACAATGCCATGATAAAGCCTGTTCTGATTTGTATATGGCTGCGCGACCTGGGTTCTAAAGGGTACTCTAGAAAGCAGGATCAAGAGGAAACTCCTCCGTCCTGTGATCAAAGCTTAAACACGTGGAAGAGAAGAACTAACAATGGACTGCTTGCAGAGCCTGGTTAGTCAATATCTCATGATATAAAAGCAAGGAGGGTAAGATGATGGGACATGTGGCTAAAAGCAGCGCATCAGAACTCCTATACACAACAATGAATGCCAATACAGTTAGCAAGATATGACGTGGAAGGCTAAATACCAGATGGATAGACAGAATTAAGAAGGAGCTGTATGAAGAAAACTGGAAAGCAGCAGTCCAAGACAAGCAAGCGTGGAGAAGGCTGGTTTGGGCGGCTGGGCGGCCAAAGATCTACAAGGTCTCCACAACTAACCCCAGAACCAACCGAAAAAAATAAATATCAATACATAGTGATGTTTCCAGATTAACATTCTTAAATAGAAGACAATGTGGAAAGTGAACAAAAATGAACAGGACATAACTGGCCGACAATTCGGACTTTTTTTAAAAATTAATTTACGAATTTACTTCTCTATATATCTGAAGACAACTAGTGAATGCGATTTGTTACAAAATAATAACAATAGCACGAGTAGCATGATCGATACTAGTGCTCATTAGTACCTCCTCCTATCTTTAATTCATTTCATTAGTTTGCTAAAGAGATCCCTCATCCAGCTCTTTTTTAGTTAATTGTTAGTATAGCTGATACAATTCTAGTGCTACAATTGGATAAAGTTTGTTTTGAAATGCCTTTTATGATGTTTTGATGTAGTATTGTACACAAGATATGTATAACTGTGAGTAAAGTGTTCTGCCACTGACGTAACATGTAAATTGTGTAATCTGTTAGAGTGTTTTTGATTGTTTATGTGCATTTTTTTGTCTGTTCCACAAATTAGCAAAGCATATTTCCAGATGGGTTTCATTAAGTAGGTGGATGTACGGAGTCCCTGTCCTAATGTTTTGAAAATCGTCAGTGAAAAAGACGAGAAAGGAGCTTATTTAACGAAAGCCACAACTAATTGGCAAGCGGTTTGTTCTCTACGTTTGTGTTCAAACCATAATTTTTTCTTAAGTAATGAAAAATTCAGACTAATCACAAAATGAAAAGTATAATTTTTTTTTTGGAAGTTGTGTGAATAAAGATTATAGGAAAATCTATATCCAAATAGTACGCTAGAAGAAATACAGATGACGAAGGTGAAGGGCAAACACGATTTGGCAAATGAACAAGTTGATCTGGAGGGGTCTATATTTGAGTCTGTCACGAGCAAATCTCAAACAGAATTAAAATTGCACCGGATTCAGTTTCCGTCTCAACTACGGAAGACAGTCTCGATTAATTACCAATCTCGAGGAAGTTTTAAGAACATTAATATCGCACTGCAAAATATATATATTTATATCTTTCCAGGAATAGAGTGAACGGGATAAAAAAAAATTAGGACAGATATAGAATTTTTTTTTGAGAATCCATTTTAAACTTAAACCGAATTTTAAAATAAAAAAAATGACTAAACTCCATAACGAATTAGTAGCATAATGAAGGAAGGGCGGTATTTCGAATGGTAGTGACTGAATCTTAGTAATAATTGCATATTAATAATAATTATAATATTATTTATTTATTACGGCACAAGCCTCTTCAGGTATATTATAATTCTATTACAATATTAAAAGAAATGAAAATGAGCTTTAGAGTCTTAGAGTAAAATTAAAAAAAAATAAAAAATAACATAATTGGAGGGGGGGGGGAGAGGCAATAATAATTAACAAAAAGAAAAAAGCAAATAGTATCGTAACTAGGTTCATCTAATGATGTTCTGTAATAAATGCAAAAAAAAAAAATTATAGCAAAAATGAAACAAATAAAATAAAACCATGAGCATATCATGAGGTAATAATAAAATAAAATGATATATATTTTATTATTATTATCATTATTCACAATATGATATACATTGTTAATATACATATAAACAATTTTATCAATTAAAATTATGATTTCATAGATTTTTTTTAAATAATTTATTTATTGTTATTTACAACTGTATACATATATACACATCAAGTAAATTTCCTGTAGGTTATATTATGACATGATACAACCATGTGGAGAATCTACCCATTGATAGAATTCCACTAACATTTCTAGAGGAGAAGATCCTTCCTCTATTTATTCCTAGAACACTAGAACCAAATAGTACCACTTTCTTTGATAAATCCTTTCTTCTCTGTTCCTCCTACTTTCTGGATTTCTTACAGATTCAATCCGTTATGTCTCTTCCCTAATTCTTTAAACATCAACTGTTTCTTCCCCTACCTAAATCTTAATCGTTCCATCAAACAAAAAATTTATATTTAGGCAATCTGATAATTTCAAGTATTATATATAGCTACATATGATACTGATAATTTGAAATATTATTATTATTATGAACGATTTTTTATAGCTGGACTATAAAGAACCATTTTTTTAATTTATACCAGATATATCAGATCGGTAGGCCTCACATTGTTGATATAACCGTTACATTATATATATTTTTTTAACTGTTAATTATGGGGGGTATAGTCTCGTACAAAAGACACCCCTAACTATATACAATTTTATAATTAAATGAAAAAAAAGATAAAATAAATAGATAAGAATAATGCTTTTTAATAAAAGAGAAAAGTGAAATTAATAACAAAAATAATGATATTTTTTACACATAAGAATACAAACAATTTCCCTCTTATGGTAAAAAGTATCAAGTTAATTTTAAAAAGGGACGAAGGAAGAAATAAATAATATTAATAAGTAAAATAGAGATAGTGTGAATAATGAATTAATAAATATAGAATTTTTAACAGAATGCCCTGTAGCAGCCTGGGCTTCAGTCTTCGGATTGAGGTTGGGTTTCCCAGGTTGTAGGTCACTGTTCCTTTAGCTGTCACTGCTCCGGCAACTGGGAGTGGAACTTCATGAAACCTTTTTTTATGTGATCCTCTTTTGACTCCATATGTAATTCGCGATGGAATTGGTTTTTTTTTATGAACCAAGGAGCATTAACTGCGATTCTTAGGACTTTGTTTCAAAAAGACTGTAATGTTTTCCTTTTCGTAAAGCATGCCGCTCCTCAGACTTCACAGCCTTACATCAGCAGTGGCCTGAGGATTGTTTTAAATATAAGAACTGTTCTTTCTGGTTTTAGTTTGGAATTTCTGTTTAGGATAGGCTATATCATTGCTAACCTTGCGTAGGTTTCGTTAGTTTGATGTTGATATGGTGATTACAGGTAATGCGGCGATCTAGGTGAATTCCCAGGTATCTTACTGTTTCACTGGCAGGATTACATTTCACAATTTTACCTTTGAGGATTACTTCCGGTGGGTCTGGTCGGCGTCGAAGAGTAAAAACTTTTGAATTACATTTTTTATTGTTCAAGCTAATCATCCATTTAGTGAAATATTGTTCTAGATCATTAAGGTGATTTTGCAATGTGTAATTATTATTATTATCTAGTAATTATTATGTGATCGTCTTGAGAGAACACAGTTGTATCGTCAGCGAACATAGCTATGGAGGCGTGTGTGGACTGGACGATGTCGTAAAGGTAAAAGTTGAACAAAATGGGAGAAAGGACTGAACCTTGTGCAGTACTGGCATTGATTTGTCAAAGGGTTGAATTTTTGTTATTAATTCTGACTGAAAATGTTCTACCATTGAGCAATGAGCTCAGAATATTGTATAGGTATTTTGGAGTGCCTGCTTTCTTTAGTTTATATAGGATATCTCGATGACTTATATAGCAGACCTTATCGTATGCTTGTTGGAAATCCAAGAACGTTACCAGGGAAATAATCATTCATGCTCACTGTTCTTGTTATTAGGAGACTTGGTCCTAGATTAAGATCATTTTTCATTTCATTTGATCTTAAAATCAATATAATTCTTCTCTACCTCAAAAAATCAGTAGAGTATCCAGCATTTGCGTAATGCGAGAATAGCAGATAGTCCACACAGTCCTTGAAAAATATGTGGATCTCCTATAAAATATGCTTTTTTGGACTTCAAGGTTTTGATTTCTATTGGTCAATTGTTACTATTGAGTTTTTTTTGACATCTGATTATAAAGAATACGAATAACATATGGTGTACATGAAGCGAACTCTTCTCATACCGCATTGCAGTAAAAAAATAAAATAAAAACTGCAATTAAAGCTTAAATTAGAGCTTCTGAGCAAGATAAATCTGATTTTTTTGCGTTCATTCATGTTTGCGTAAGTCCATTCCTTGCTAATAGCTGCGCGAGGGTGCCAACTCTGCTGGCTCCTCTATAAGGTAACTAACTCATTCATAATTCCTGAGAGCGAGGGTTAGTATCCAATTGGATGGTGTCAGTTACACCTGTCTTTTCTATTTCGGTCCGGCCTAGAGGAAGAAAGAGCCAGCTGGACCGGGATCTTAAAGCCCGTAAATATTTGCTCCATAACAACCAAGGTTGGGCTCATTTCACAACTGTCCCATCTAATATTTGATACTTTTCTTGGATGACATTCAATGAATGTATCTCAAATCTTAAAGGTATGCTGAAACACATAACGCTGTTACAAACGTATGTAGGTTTGACTACAGCCTGCCTCATTTAATAATGAACAAGTCATAGCAATTTTGGTTTATATTATTTAACTTTCTTATATTTTCCTAAACATAAGCTACAAAATCACTTTAGTAAATTAAAAGGAATTGGATAGCTTCGTTAATTTTTTTTTTTTTTTTTTTTATTTATTTGTTGATATTTACAACTGTATAAAAAAATACTACCAGTAAATTTGATCATAATGACATAATGATATGATACAGGATGTAGAGAAACTACCCAGTAGTAGAACTCTAAAAACAGTTTACAATATAAGGTCACGAGGCCATCTTCTTTTCAGGCGCCTTAGAAGATTGCCAGGAATGGAAGAGGAAGCAAGGTTAGAAACGAGTGGGTTTGGGTGGTTAGGGAGTTTATTATGGAAGGAATAATATCGGGTTCGGGCTAGATCTGTTACATAAGGAACATTTAGGTCTTTATGGATGGTTTTATTAGTAACAAAATAAGGAGCATTGAGGATTTTACGAAGGATTTTGGATTGTAAAGATTGGATACGAGAGGAATTCGAAGGTTTAGTGGAGCCCCAAAGCTCAACTCCGTATATCCAGATGGGCCTTATTATTGTCAGGTAGATCAGTCTTTTGTAATGAGTTGGAAGTTTAGACCGTTTGTCTAGTAAGTGCTGTAGTAGTCGGAATCTGCGTGCAGTTTCCTGTCTTTTCAGTCTTGTCGTTAAATTAAAAGATTTTTTTAAAAATAAAATAAAAAATATTTTAAAAATGAATTACGGAGTTAAGTCACTGAACCATTGAATCCTTACAATCCAAAATGCTACGTAAAATGCTCAATGATCCTTACTTCATCTCTAATAAAATTATTTAATTGATTAAGCTCTTCATGTTTCATATAAATAGCCGATCTAGCCTGAACCAGATCTCAATCCTTCTATTGTACATCTTTTTCTGATGATCTATCTCTGAGGCGCCTGAAAAGAAAATGATCGAGATCTTCTAATGTGGAAGTGTCATTGGAGTTTCTTCACAAGACTTTCATATGATTAAAATTGTATTTATTCACATATACTTGTATTTTTAGCTTAGTGTATATATCTAAAGTTGTTATATGCATATAAGCTTTGCTTAAATACAGTTCTAAAATTACAAACAAATAAGGGAAAAAAATCCTTGTTAATTTCTACCAATAAGTCGATTATTGGTAAATGGAATCAACGGCAACTTAACATAAAATAATATGGCGTGATATCGATATTAATTGATGAGAAAGGAGGTCCCACAACCAGCAACTCCTCAGTCAACGAGGGTTTGTTACAACATATTAATGTTTCGGAATTATCATTTATGAGTGTGGTGGGATGCCCTTGTAATTTGTAATCAGTCCGTCTATACTCCAGTTGGAATATGAAGGTCAGGATGTAAACAAATATTTCTGAAATAACGAGATTTTTAATAGTTTAATTTATTCTTCTGAAAGATGTATGAATGAACGAATCTATTTTCCAACATCTGTAAAGGGACCCCAACACGATCAGTCAGAATGACAGTCATCATTCAAAAGTCAGACTGACCGTTTACTTTTTTTTTTAATTTATTTATTTTAAGGCATCAAATACATATGGGTCATTATTGCCTTAATTTCCAGAATTCGTATTAGTCATTATTGTTTTAATTTCCGAATTAAAAAATGGTAAAATTGATTAAATTTTATGGTCAAGTTTTGAGTGATTAAAAAATTAAAACAGTTTACCCACGGCTTGTTTGTTATCCAGTAAAATTAAATGAAGCTCTGCTCTAAATTCATACAAATATTTAGGGGAGTCGTGTGCTCGATATTCAGTTGAAGTGTGTTTAATGGTAAGTCGCTTTCCGCAAGTCTGGAATACACGTGAAGAATCGCAGACCATAAAATAACCATAATGCTTACTTTTAAAAGAGACACTGAATTATAAGATTCTTGTCCAATGTCTCTTTCAATTTATAATAAAGAGAAATAGCCGGTATTTTTTAAAGTTTACATATATTACATATTACCTTACATATGTACTAGTTAAGATTAAATGTTGTAGTACTTTCGAAAATATTAAAGAATTTACCAAATAAGGGAAGTCGGAGTTGATACTGCTTTCTATAATTATGATGATCCAATGAAGATATCTACTAGATCGGATTAAAAACGATCTTATGTACTTGATCAGAGAAGAACATCAATCCACTAAGTGCTCCCAATGCTCCTTGGAACAGCGCCAAGAACCACTCCACTATATGCAAAATCCATTTATCGAAGTGATATGTTGGCTTTCATTATCTTGGAAATAGTTTGTTCTGTATTTGTACCGCAAATACAATTTCATCATCTGATCGTGGATTTAAATATGAATAAAATACAATATCTAATAATTTCTCGACTATTTTTTTGTTTGAGTACATATCCATTTTTTTGAGCAATTCATAATGTTAAACCTAACGAATTGATGGTCTATCGTCTACGATTTAAGTATGGGGAATTCTAGGCAAAATAAGAAAGTTCTAAAAATACATTGATAATTCCAGCTTAGTAGAGATATTACTAAGGAAAACATCTCACCATACACTGCTATTAATAATAATAATTATATTCTTTATTTATCCTGGGACTGATCCCTTTAGAATAATATTACAAGTGTGAGAATATGGCTTTAGAGCCTTAGAGTAAAATATAAAATTTTAAAATAAAAATGAAATTATAAACTATCATACATAAGTATAATTATAATTATGAATTTGATAAGATAAAAAATAATCAACACAATTAACAAAATTTTTTTTAAAATTTATTTATTGACATTTACAACTGTATATTAAATACAACAAGCAAATTTAAAATTAGTTCATAATCATATGATACAGCATGTAGAGAAACAACCCAGTAGTAGAACTCTAAAAATATATTACAATATAAGGTCACGAGGCCATCTTCTTTTCAGGCGCTTCGGAGGATTGCCAGGAATGGAAGAGGAAACAAGGTTAAACAAAATGTATAAAGTAAAAATAGAACAAATAAAATAAAGCTATATATCATACTACAAATCATAGGTGACTAACTTGACTAAAATAAATATTTAAAAAAAATCAAATACAAGTTATGTTATGTTTATGTATTTTATGTTAAGTAACTAAAATGAATAATGTTAATGATGTTAATAATGTTAATAAAATGAATTATGTTAAGTAATTAAAAATAATAAACAAAAAGATCCTATATAATTACTATAACTTGACTAAAATAAATATTTAAAAAAAATCAAATACAAGTTATGTTATGTTTATGTATTTTATGTTAAGTAACTAAAATGAATAATGTTAATGATGTTAATAATGTTAATAAAATGAATTATGTTAAGTAATTAAAAATAATAAACAAAAAGATCCTATATAATTATTATGTTAAATACATAATATACATATTTACAAGTTTAAACAAAAATCAAAATTATTAAATACAGAAGATAAATAAATAAACCAGCATAAAAGGTAATGAAAAAAAATTGATAAAATAATGAAATAAAATAAATCCTCTAACAAATAATAAATCTTAAGGAAATAATTCAAATCAAATGAAATAAAGGGAAAACAAATAAAGTAGCGATGATTATATGAATGTGCATACACATTCATATATACATATACATGCATATAGATTCTTTATAAATATTTTTAAAAATTCTAATAATATTTATGTTAAGTACTATTTCTTTATTAGTGTTCATATGTACTCTAAACTCCCTGCTTTAATCCTTATTAAACTGACACAATAATGTATATCCAATATATAATCACTAATATGCAATAATATATAATAACCAATATGTAATAATATATAATAACCAATATACAATAATGCATAATCCTATGCAAGTCTTGAGACCGGAAGATATCGGGATATAGTAACCTTCAGGGGCGTATTTTAATAGCTGAATCCCTAGTTATAATACAATAAAAACGACACAATTATAGTTTAATAACGATATAAATATAGTTTTCTAGTTTGCGCGAACACAGTTTACAATTTTCGTAAGGGGTTCATAAATGTTATTTAAATATACGTTGCAAAAGTAGCTTCTACTTTTGGTAGAATGGGGTTTCCACACGCACGGTTAGAATGATAGTCTTCATTTAAAAGCCAGACAAATTTAATGACGAAGATCATAACACTATCAGTCTAGTTGACGCTTACAGGTATATGAGATACCGTCAGACAGTTAGGACCTTGTGCAATGTCTGTTTCGATTAGTAATGAATAGATAGCTCGTTCGGCAATTATTTAGATATTTGCCCGCAAGAATGAACTGAAAAGCACAATCCTTCGTAAAATCCTCAATGCTCCTTATGTCATCTCAAACAAAATATCAAACATGCAAAATCAGAGATTAGTATAAAAAAAGATCGCGTATTAATATAATAATATTAATATTTAAGTAATATCAATCCAGAAGTTTTATCCGACTGCCCTTATCTTTCACAACATAGAATTAAAGAATACAGATTCCTTGAAAGTGTTTATTCTTGATGACTCAAAGTAACGCTGACAATTATTTAGAGTGTGGTGACTAATCTTTCAAGAAGGGAATGCGGCACCAGTAAACGTGTCGAATTGTCAAATACAAGCTAATTTGAAACAGAAGTTCATGCTTTATTTGTTTCCTCACTTGACTTTAACAAATTAACGCGGTCCCCGCATCTTGAGTTGGCCCCTAAACAAAAATGCGAAGAAATATCCGTCAATCTTTGACAATCTCTCAGGACAATCCATTATACATAGTTCTAATCCTGTCACGAACCGGTTACAAATAGAGACACATACTCTCACAATAGATAACTCATTCAAGAATAGAGCGAATACTGAGACCATTTCGTCACGGCAGAGCATTCCATTGCTTTTTTTCTCTTTGTACTCAGGAATAGTATTGAGGAATTTTAGATTGTTCGGTGTTTAGTAAGACTTTATTGGAATAATCGCTATTATGGTTCATTGTGTTGGTAAAGTCCAATATACATACATAACTTTTTATTAGTATTGGAGTGCTTCGGGTTGAAGATCATCTCATCCTTGGTCCAATTGCATATCTTCGCAGGAGCTGAAATAGATGGTTTTTTAATCGTAATCTACACTTTCTTTTGTTGTCTAGTATTCAATTAACAGTAACAGTTAATGGTGGCGTTAGTTGTTTCATGCACAGATGAAACATAAAATTTGACAAGACATACAAATCCAACATATGCTTTACAAACACTACAACAGTAGCTAATAACATTAAACAAATGATTTAAACTTTGGAAAACCCAACTAAATCACTATAGAAAAACATCACATCTTTACTCTTCAATGCATCGAAATTCCATTTATAATTAAAATATCGATATTTCGATAAAATAATACGGAAATATTGTTGCTAATCTTCGATATTGGTATAATTAAGAATTTCAAATATCGAAGTGAATATGAAATTATGAACATGAAATATTGAAATACCATTTCTATGCTTTTCATAAAATTGTCTAGTCGTTTTAAACTAAATAACAATATTTCGACTTAAATAATATCGGAATATTGTTGCTAATCGTTAATATAAGTATTAAAAGTATTATATAAAGTTTACAGGATAATATTACAAAAAAAGGTTTAATATACAGTATAATATAAAGTTTACAATGTGACTGTCGGTGATTATCTTACGTAAAAGAACACTAGGGTGTTAAAACCCAAATAAAAAAATATGAATTGTCAAGAAAAACTAATTTTAATCAAATGTTTATAAAATAATCTAAGACTTTAAAGAGAACTTGTTGATGAAAAATAACATTCTTCGAGTTGATCTATGAATTTTTGAAAAAAATTTTAATATTTGGTTTTTCAGTCTTTATTATTACTTTTTTTTAGTTATTCTGAAGAACTTAAGCCGGTAATTACCAAAAAATGTTTTTTTTTTTCCTTTTCGATAAAATAGACCTCTCCGCTTGAATCGTGAAAATAATTAACTAAAAATTAATTATATTTAATTCTTTTAAAGAGTGAACAAAACAAATTTTTTCCGTTTTATCGAGTTTTCAGATAAAACAACACTGGAAGGATATACTTCAGTTCGTATCGAAGTCCGATCATTATTAATGTTTCAACGAGAAAGTTGTTACCCAAGAATTTTTGGAGGAAGGAGTAAGATGAAAGGATTAAGCTGAGAGGAAACGTGAGGCCAAAAACGCAGGAGCGGAAGAACTCCAGGGGCGTGGTAGACGAGTTGGAGCCAATAATCGGCTGCCTTCTGTTTTAGTTTAAATAACAATGGCGGAGATTCCTCTTAAACTCAACAAAAACCTAAGCGCTGAGAGCATGGTCCATGGCAACTCCTTTTTTTGGCTTTTACTTTGTAGAGTAGGTTATTGCCGCCTTTTAAAATTAAATTAATAACAACCTTAAGAAATACTGTTAAAATAGATCTTTAGTAAAAATATTTTAGATTGTAGATTTATGTTATAAAATCTATCTATTATATTTAAATTATCGATAATACTCTATTGTTTTTTATATTTTTAAATGTAATGAGAATTAAAAATAAGGACTTTTGCGCCGCTAGAATTCGTTGTTATTGAATGAGTTGAAACTATGTGATGTGATCAAAGGTTTGATTTTTTGCCAAGCTTCTTTGTCGTCATTCTTGCACCTACGTCAAGTAGTTTATTAATTTTTAAAACACAACATCATAACACATCTTTATCATAAAGATAAAAAGCAACGCATTTGTGGATTGTTTTTAATACTGAATTAAGTGAAGTTGGATGTCTCTGTCACTGTTCTACATTATTTTCTATTAGTGCTATCATGTGCATGTAATATTTGACATAAGTTGATGTTAGTTTTTTCAACCTCTAATTAATCTTTAAAGAATGCTTTCGGATTATTCTCTTATTATATTTCCTCAATAATACAAGGCTAAATTATAATTATAATTATTTATTTTTAATAAACTGTTTTATTGATAAATATTACAATGGAACTCTCTAAAGCTACTATTATTCAAACATAACTTCACAAAGAAAAAAGAAATGTTCCAAGAACTACAGTTCGGTTTGCCAGGATCACACTGAGGGGTTCAGTGTGAGAAATCTACGAGCCATACACAAGTAAATACAGTGAAACATCTATGTAACTGACAATTACATGGAATATGATTCTATCCGTTATACAGAGGTGTCCGTTAAGAAGGAGGTAATATAAAGAACACAAAAAATGAAATTAATCAGTAATACCTTTTCTGTCGGGAAAAAATACGATATTACACTTTAAAAAAAAAAAGAAATCAGTTCATCGTTCTTTGGAAATTTCGTCTTATCCATCGTTTTGTTGGAAACATACATTGGTGATAGGACACAAATTTCGAGAATCATCCTCGGTAACCTGTGATTATGAGAAAAATGGTGCCTAATCCCGAACAAAAGCCATGGATGGTCTACTGACGGATTTGTTTCGATTTTTGAATTATATCTATCATGAAACCTTAACTTTGGATGGAGGAGTTAAATTTTTTTTTAAGTGCACAGAATTCTGTCTAAACAATAACTGAATGTTTCTTAGTGCCGTATATCTGTATATTCAGGAATCGTGAGTAAATACTTCCATATTTTATTAACAATGTCCCTTAAAGAGGAGTTAAAGAAAAATGTTGATAGGGAATAAAATTTGTGTCCACATCCGGAATGGAGAGGTTCCGAAGTATATGGTAACATATTATTTACTCAACTAGTATTCGAGAAAGAACTTACAGCACCAATACTTGTCTAATATACATTTTAAGGGAGATTATTCTTTTAATTAAATAGTATAATTATTATAATTAAATAGTATAATTAGTATAATTAAATAGTATTATTTTAAATGGTAATAACTCCAATGCGTTGCAGCGAGAAATAATACTTTGTTATCAATACTGTAAAACGTTTAACGATTTATTCATTGTGGTCATCCAAGCAGTTTAAGAGTAGAAAAACATCAAACCATAAAAATATGCATAAAACAAACTTCTGATTATTATTGTACAATAATCTCATTTTCTACAGTGTTCCTGTGTAGTAAGTATAGTGAAACTTCTTTAATGAACACCCCTCTATAACGAATTCTCCTCCTAACGGACAATATTATTAAAGTCCCGGGTGATAAAGTACAAGTGCATTTGAACTCCAATCCGGATGCGTGCAACAATTTTTTTCCGCAGGACTTTTCATTCCCCTAAAACGGAAAAAATTAAAAAATATGAATGTACAAACTCATGATACCTAAATTGACACATATTGATGTTTCTAAGAGACATTTTATTATTGTACAGTCTTCTTCCAGTGTAATATACAGCATGTCAGTAAATGTACACTTGATTCAGAGTATATAAAATTTCATTTCTCCTTCAAAATTGGTGGTTCTTCTTGCATCTTGTGGGTGTACTATTTAAGAATTTAAGTTATATGACCTAATTATTTGATGATTTTTTTTTTAACATTACATTGTTTTGTATTAACAATAATCTTTTTATGCTTTAGGTGTGGACTGAAAATTTAGAACAAATCGCTTCATGGCAAGCACACCCTGTCAACGTGTACTCGGTCGCAGTTCTGGATGATACCCTCTATTCATGTTCCAACGACGGCACCATCAAGACCTGGCAGTATGGGACATGGGAGTTCAAGAAAAACCTAATGGAAAACCAATCAGACGAGATCATCAAGCTGTGTGCTAATGAAGGGAAGCTGTATGCTGGCAACACGCAAGGAGAGGTATGGTAATGAAAGTTACTTCCATAGAATTAATTGTTAGAGTCTGCAATGATTCTTGTCATAAGGTACGACTACATCCGTGTCCAGTCTGGTGCAATGTAATTTGCCAAATATTTGTTTCCAATAGTTTCCTCCACATCCAGAGATAAGCAGACTCTCACACGGGCTGTCGGAATGTCAGTAAATCCATATTGATTTCGCAGAGGCAATTGTGATGGTTTATCGAGACAATTTTGATTTGAGATCGAAGGTATGGACTTTCTCTTAAGGGACCCATTCTATACGTTCAGTCAGAATGACAGTAAAAGGATAAGATGTACGTTCAGATTGTAAGTTAAGATTGATGGACAATGTTTTTCATAACAACGCTCTAAAGAGCTATTTAAACTTAACATTGTGATACATTGCCAACCTTGGCGTGATGGCTAACACCTCTCAAAGATTCATTTGTTTTAATTAGCCGCAGCTTACTGTGTTGTTAAGGGAGCTATAATAAAAGCTTGCCAGTTGGCAGGCTACTAGAGGATTTTAAAGTTAATTGTTTATTTATTTTATTTTATTCAAATTGTAAGGGCCAAATATTTGACCTAAATTCTCAATGGGGCAGGTTTTAAATATAGTCATTCAGTGATAGGATTAATTTAATTAATAAATTTAAATGGGATCAGATAGTGGAATTAATTAGTGATATTAATTACTTATGTAAACAATCAACGTCAAGACTTTATTGGATTGAAAATACGTATCATCTTTAATATGAAGTTATCATTTTAGGTGTCCTATGACGATCAACCGTTTTCAATACGTATTACCCGGTTAGATTTTAGGTGTAGGAGTACAACTATTAAACTGTGTATTTCAAAATCAATCAATTTTTTATTGTGTACATTAAAAAAAATAAATAAATCAGAGAGAAAGATGCTGGCCAAAAGGGTGTTATACCCTTAAAGTGAGAAAACGTATTGGCGATAACGTACTGAACTCTCTGCGAGCCACTGAACCAGAGGACAATAATTCCGATTCGTCTTAGAACGAACCAAAAAGTAATTTATTACAATACGCCTAAATTGAGTAAAAAGTGGAAGTTGTTTGAAAGTTTGACTGCTAAGTGTCTTATTGATCATCTAACTTGTGAGGGAGAGAATCAAGATAAGTTTATTAGAGTTTAATACAAGTCCAAAACAAAAACATCACAAACTACAAGCAACTAACCTAACAAAATGGTGTGGAGATCAGCTGGTCTATTGCTTGATGTCATTCTCCATTTAGCAAACCTATTAAAAGACTCTCAACTATATTGAATGTTATATCGTTTTAACATGCTAAGAGAAGAAAATATTTCTTCATTTAATATGAGTTTTTCCATTTATCACGCTTAAACTAAAGAACATGAATATCCTAGCCCTATTATATTATATCCTTTTTTTTTTTTTTAAATTTATTTATTGATATTTACAACTGTACATAAATACATCAAGTAAATTTGAGGAAATCATAATGGTATGGTACAAGCATGTAGAGAAACTACCCAATGATAACACTCTAAAAACATTTTTACAATATAAGGTCTCGAGGGCATCTTCTTTTAAGATGCCTAGGAGGATTGTCCGGAATAAAAGAGGAACCAAGATTAGAAACTAATGGGTTTGAGTGTTTAGGGAGTTTGTAATGGAAGGATTGATATCTGGTTCGGGCTGGATATATTATATCTTAAGTTTTATTCTGTTACATCTCAGGGAGATGTCACTATGGAAAACTGTAGGGACAAAAGATAGTACCGTGGTATGTATTTTATAGATTCACTGTCTCTTGACTGCATTTTTACCACCTACCAACGATGAACATCAATCGCCTTTTTCAAAAAAAGATGACCTTTTTGAATGATTATTGATGTTACTTATCTACAACATTTCTGAATCATTGCTTTGCTTTAAAAGTAAAAGGTAAAATTACAATGGTCTCACTGTAAAACAGAATTTAGTTTTAATAAAAAATACCGCAAATAAAATATTTAAAACGTCATTAATCAATAGACTTTAGCTAATACTAAATCGAAATTCGTATACTCAATTTTAGGTTTTTTAATATACATTGGCTATTCAGAAGTGCAAAATTCCGATGACTATAAAACAGCGGAGAAGCGGTCATCATCAAAAGATTCCTCATTCCAATTTCTGCGTAATAAGGATTGTTAGATAGGTTTTGGCTCAGGATAGTCGAGATAGCTTGCCAAGAACATTGCTACATAATGATAAAAAGCCACTCGCATTAATTAGTGGAACCAGCTGAGCCGTAAAAGCGATCTTTGATGTTATCTGCAGCAGATTTAACTGCACCAATCCTGCCAAAATGCCGTCCATGGCGCTCAGTTCCTTAGTAAAGAGTGATTTTTACTTTTACCAGAATTACAAATCGTTACATTTTGTAAAGATAATTAGATTTAATCTATGTGGAACGCACAAATTTGAAGTTGAGCTTAATTTATCATGGTTGAAATAATCAAAGATTGAAAGGTTAGCAAATGTCTCTCAATATTGGAAGCTACACCTTTGGAGGCTATATTGGTCTTGAACTGATCGGATCAACTGAACTGGAAGAACTTTGCATGTCAATGTAAATTAAATAGTTTTTCAGATCAAGACTGGATCTTATCCACATTAATAGTTTGACAAGGCATAAATTACAAATTTTTAAAAGACCTTCCACTAAAATAATGTTAATTTTGTTTAAAAAAAAATTGCTTAATTTTATTTGAAATAAATAAGCTCAGTTTATTAAGCTGGAGTTATTATTATACACACAAAATATTGAATAATTTGATAAATAGCTGTATAAAACTAAGACCGTTCAATCTCTCCAGATTACATCAAGCCTATATGGTTTCGTTATCTATTTTTAAACAATTTTCCCCTCAAATTCTACTAGCCAATACGCTTGGTTATTCTTCGTGTTTAAGAGATCGATCCGAAACATTATGTTATGTCGTAAAATGATAGCTATACGGTTGGTCTCATAGAACTAGTTATGTTATGTTCAAAAAATAGTTTTGAAGATTTCACACAATAAAAGATAACTACGACAATTTGTTGACTAGATGAAGAAGATTATCAATGATTGGAAGCGGACATTGCAGCTAAACAAGCACTTGCTCTTCCAGGTCAGGGCGCGGCCATTCTGACACCCCAAGGAATAAGTCTCCCAATGAAAAATGAAATATCAGCTAGTTGGCAAGCCATGTGGAATGAAAGCTCCCCAAGGAAATTAAAAACTATTAAAAAAGAACATTAAACCATGGACCACATCAAACCTTTCCAATAGCAGGGAGGAGGTGGCTATAGCCAGATTAAGAATAGTTCATACTAATTTAACTCATGCATATCTGATCAATAAGCAACCACCGCCAAAATGTGAATACTGCAACAGTGTACTTACAGTCAGTCACATACTTGAAGATTGTCATTTCTATTCCATGAACTAAATAGATGGGGAGTGGGACCGAATGTATCGGATGATCTGAATGATGTACAGAAGAACGTGGAAATGGTTTTGGTTTTCTTAAAAAAGAATGGCCTTTTGAACAAGATTTAAATGCGAAAGTTTGAAATAAGTAATTATTTAAATGTTTTTTGTAATTATTTAAAGAGTATCAAATCTTGAAATAGAATTATAAAGTGCGAAAAATGGGCGTTGATGACCTCAGGGTTTTACGCCCTAAAGCCCCAGCAAACAACAACAATCAATGATTGCAAATTGTAAAGTAATTTTTATTCAGAGCTCATTTTGGTTTCAAATTGTAAAAAATTTTGTCGACTTAAAAAAAAAGTTGGCGAATTTGGCAAAAAAGCCGAAATATCGTTCTAGTTTCTGTTAAAGAAAAGTTAATGAGTAAAAAATGAAGGTTTTGGTCATCATTGGATGAATATAATCAATATTTAATTTTTTAGAACATGATGTTAAAAAAAAAAGTTTTATTGTGTAACGGCTGGTTCAATTTAAATAGAATGTTAGGCAACTGTAAATTAATATTGTTGAGGATAAACATACTTTGATCGAAAGGTAAAGAATCTATTTTTATCACATTATATATAAAATTTGTTTACTCTCAAGCCTTAATGTTTACGCTCAATATTTTTTCCACAACGCTACACATCAATGTCACTTTTTGTACCACTAGCATTTCCTTTTTTTTTTTTTGCAATCCGAAATGTCTTAATTAGTTAGCTTATCCTTTGATCTGGTAACTAACGAACAAAAAGAAAATAATATTTTTATGAAGCCTTCTTAATTTATTCCTGGTGACACTTGATACTCTCATGGTTGGCTCATTAAAGAATGAGTATTATTTTTTACGACTTATAAATACCCGGTGGCCTGAGCAATAAATCATTCCTAAGGGAGGATTTGAATACCCTCCACTGGCATTAACCCAAAGCCGTTAGTGCTATCTGGTCGAAGCATTTCGGACAACCATCTGGTTGAATGAGTCCGAAACTGTTCAATGGGAACAGCTAGGTCTAACAAGGGTGCCAAGAGGTTCCTCTGTGAAAATTCTTTTACTATGATAACAATGTCGGGTTCAGTTCTAATTATTCCGTAGTGACACGGTCTGTTTACATTCCAAGTGAGCGTCCTATTTCAGTAGTCTTGGTGAGCTGCCATTTGATGAGGTTAGGTTTGTCCTCTTTTCAAGGTTTGTGCATATGCTGTTGCACAAACTTAAAAGTTTTACTATGCCAATTCCTGTTTCTTACAATTTTATTTGTTATTTTTAAAAATCGAGCAGCTTGCCTTGCTACCTCAAGTCAATCTTATGTTATTAGGAACTTGATCATGTTATCTTTACTAGAATGGTGCACATTTCTGATCTTATCCACTAATAATGAGTATTGGATGTGTAGATAATTGAAGTGGAGTTTGCCACGAAACGCTTATTACATTATTGTGTTCAGAATATAATTAAGTTAGTAATTACAGATCTGCTTGATTACTCCCCTTTTCAGAAGCCTTTAAGTGGCATGATACTAGCCTGAGGTTTTTTAGTAGTCTTTAAATAAGTAAATAAAGTAATGTGTCCTCAGACGTACATAATCTGCTTTTTCTATATCCCATCATCACCATCACAATAGGAATTTAACTCGGCATCGAATCTTAGCTTCCTCCAGCAGCTAGTTTTTCTTCTTCTATAAGGATCCTATCCAGTTCTCAAAATGCTCCCTCAGCCACACCTACGAAGTCGATTGATTTCATTTATTTTTTTTTTACTTTCAGGGAATGTTCCTTGATAAGCTCCTGAAGCAGGCACACATTTAATGTTGTAGTTTTCGTAATGTCGATTTTTAGAAACAAGTTCTAGAATTATTTAAGTGGTGTAATGTATACGACTAAGGAGTGTTTAATTTCACAAAAATAGTATTCTGAACTACTTAAGAATTCCTTTGATAAATAGCTGAGAGATCCTAAGTGAATTTCAAAAATATTTTCTCTCGATTACTATCTTGATCACTTATTAGCTTCCTAAGAATTTTCGTTCAGTCTAGGAAGCGATAGCTTAGGGAGAGATGAAACAAGCATTATGTACTTCATAATTAGAAAACAATTGATGATTAGAATCTCAAAGGAACAACAAAAATAAAATCTTTCACTTTTTGATGATTGGTAATTCATAAAAAGCTCAATAACAGAAAAAGCACAAAAATTGTAAAATGACCTAGATGTATGTCTTGCTTAACTCGATAGTTTAACGATATTGAAAATGCTGACCAGCCAGACTTACATTGGATAGCTAACCTACTCAAACTTACGTTGGATACGTAACTTACTCAAACTTACATTGGATAGTTTACCTACTCAAACTTACGTTGGATACGTAACTTACTCAAACTTATATTGGATAGCTTACCTTCTCAAAATTACGTTGGATACGTAACTTACTCAAACTTACATTGGATAGTTTACCTACTCAAACTTACGTTGGATACGTAACTTACTCAAACTTATATTGGATAGCTTACCTACTCAAAATTACATTGGATAGCTAACCTACTCAAACTTACATTGAATAGCTTACCTACTCAAACTTAGATTGGATAATTAACTTACTCAAACTTACATTGGATAGCTAACCCATTCAAACCTACATTGGATTGCTAACCTACAGAAACTTAC
>NW_027110211.1:1003544-1016590 GCF_000696795.3 Halyomorpha halys
TTTACCTTCTCAAACTTACGTTGGATACGTAACCCATTCAAACCTACATTGGATTGCTAACCTACAGAAACTTACAATGGTTAGCTAACATATTCAAACTTATATTTGATAGTTTCTGAGTGCATTTTTCGTCATATTTTTTTTAGACTTGAATATTATGGGAGTTTTCATACATAAATATGGGTCGTTCATGATAGTCGAGGTGCAAGATATTTTACAGTTGCAGTCTTAAACAACAAAAATTATGTATATAGGAGCTCAGTTTTGGGATCTTATATATTTACACATATTCAAGCCTTAAAATATTAATCAGTTGATTCGTTACAATTTAGGGAGACTGGCATACAAATTAAATATGGAACATACGCTACGAATATTATTATTTTTACCGATTACCGAGTTAAACTACAAAATATCCGTCGAGGAGCGATTACAAAAAGGCAATGTAAAGGACTGTGGTATTACATCAGTATTTTAAGGTTAGGTAGGTTGCCAACTGATTATTAAATGGGGCCTCATATGAAGTAAAAATAGTCATCGGAAATGAAGCTCATTCCAAGACTTCGACTATTTCCTGTTCTAAATGTCCTGATAGTCTAGAAGGCAGAGACAATTTCTGCGGGATTTGTACATTTAAAAAAGTTCGGAGAGCAGATGAGATACAATTGCAACAAATAATTAGTTTATAATTGTTACTTTACTTGACTCGTGTCATCCAGGAGCATATAACATAAGAAAATAATTTGTGGCATTTTTCCACTGGTTCCTTTCTTCATCCAAGTAATGTCTCAAAGACTGACAGCCCATCAGATCAGATTAGTGGAAATCGTAAACATTTGAGCTGTTTTAGAGATAAGAAAAAACAGTTATTCATTCCAGTTTTCAGGTAGATTTCATTAACAAGTTACTGATTTAGCATAGTGATAACATGGAGTCTCAGAAGAAGTTTAAAATATTGATTCCATCAGCTTTCTTGTCGACTTCTGATATTTCATTGTAAGACCATTCGGTATTCTTTTTTTAACTCATTTATTTCGACTTGTACAGAATTTGAATTGACCCTCTTGAATTTAGAACTTTCTTTTTATTTATTCACTGAAATCTAAACTAAATATATAAAACCAGTGTATATCTGATGGTGCAGGATATCCAGTGGTACCATTCAGGAGTAATTTGAAATTTTCAATTATTATCATCTCAGATTTTCTTCAAATTTTCAAACAGGGATATAGGTAAAATGTTAAATTTTATATATTTGTCCACTTGTATTTGAATTGCAGAGCATTGAGTACTCATAAATGGTGTAATAAACAAAGAACAACGAGTTTTAGAATTGCTGACAATATTTCGGTAATTTAGCTATGCTATGCAAGAGCTATGCGATAGGTGTATTTTTACTGTATATTCAATGCACATTCACGTGCTATGCAATAATTTGCAGGTTAAGATTAAGTTAACATTTCTCAAAAGTTAATTTAAAATTTATACATCAATTTTCTTAGAAATTACATATTTTAAAATTTTCAAGTTTATTCCTTAGTATTAATACGGAACTAATATGTCTTCAGAGTTTAAAAAATTAAAAAGAACAGCTCCACTCTCATAAATTCATCGCTTCATTCATATTAATTATTCCAGTAATGTAATTAAAGTTTGCATGAATATAAAAATAACCCAGACGTACAAAATGATGCAGTGAATAAGTCAGGAGATACATCAAGTGATTTTTTTTATTTCCACAAGGTTCTGAATACATAAAATTTCACAAATATTTTCTACGTAGTTTTGGGAATTAAAAGCGTAAGACAATGGGGCTTTCCATGGATAGACAACGTCATCGGAAAACGAGAACAATACCCAATTCTCTCTTGTAAATCTTGAAATTTATTTTTTCATTTACAGTCATACAGGCAGGACGAGAAAGCTAATAATTTTATTATGGTGGCCATGAAAGGTCGCATCACATATCTTGTTGTAGTTTAGAAGGTGGGAAAGAGAGTGCAACATTTTAGTTAGGTGCGTAACTATTCCCTAAAGCACAGCACAGTTCCTGTTATGCATTTTCAAAAAATTGATAACTTCTCTGATGGGTAAATCTCATAAATTTTCCAAAAGATTTTCTTTTTTTTTCAAATAGATTTACAACCTAATATGAAAACAAGAAAAGTTCATAAGCCTTTGCTTTCATGAGGAATATATTCAAATGGAAGCAAACTGGTACTTCTTACCACAGCGACAGAGTTGTATAAAGAACTCGCACCAGCAAAAAACTGTCTGTACTAGACTGCAAGAACAACATAAAAATCAAATCCAAAAACCCAGTACAACTTTTTTTGTACTAAACAGCAGACAGCAGAAAACATTACCAACGTAAAGTTAGCTCATGTTTTTGATACGACATTGTTTTTCGAAGAGATGAACCAATAGTTGAAATAAACGCGAGGTATTGACAGCCATGATTTTTTATATCTACAGGAATGCAATTTTGAAAAATTATAGCAAGTATTTTAGTGATAATAAGTAACACGCCAAACAATTGAGGTATATTTCTCTGTAGGAACATGGAGGAGAGGAAAGGGTATTTTAAAAAATGTCCTTTACGCCCCTTAGAGCCAAGATATAATTCACAAAAGAATGCCATTTTTTCACATGTTTTATTAATAACAAAAGGAACGCTGCCAGGATTTAATAAATTCTGATCTGGTTCAGTGACAAAACATTTGTAACTCATTATTCATTCCTAATATATTCTAAAATTAATTAATGTGCTTCTTTTATGCGTTTAAATAAATAATCTCCCGATAGCGTACTCCTTAAAATAACATTTATTCCACAGTTAATTTTAAACAGTTGTCGTATAACTGACATTTATAGGCTTTTAGTATCTTTATCCAATTAGCTAATATACAATGTTTCTCTTTACTTGCAAGGGAGTTATTTTCCTTTTTTCAAGACTAACACGAATAAGTGCACTCAAAGATATTATGAATATTTAATCACAACAGCGAAAATACTAACTAATCAGATAATGGTTATTTGGTATTGTTTAAAGAAGTAAAACATTTAGCTCAACTCTTAAGGTTTGTTATAATTATAAAGCAGACACACACAAATGTTCACACGGATATAAACACGCACACAAACATATATGAATTCCAACTTGCATAATAATAATAACAAATTATAGAAGATATAAAAAAAATAATGGCGATGCTCGTTTAAATACTAATTTGACTTTAGCTTCCTTATTATTAAGAGTTTCAGACAAATTTGTGGTCAATCCTATCCTATTTATTCTTTGTGAATAGTGAAGGCATACTTCAAATATATGTTTAATCGTAAGAATGGAATAACAATATTGGTTAAGATGGAAGCAGTAGTTTTCTAATCAGGGGAGGGTGCGGTATGGCCAGTATGTTCTCAAGCGGGTAAGAGCAACATCCGGCTCCTACGGTAGTATGTAGACGATGGTTTAACACCCTTATTTTTTTAATTTCCTTTAATTTACTTCGTAGGTTTTCACCCTACATGACCTGCCATCTTTCCAATATTTCTTTTTTTAAGATGTCTACAGAGTTCTGATTGGGTAAGAACGGCGTCTTGACCTGTGGTAGCTTTGCGTGCTCGTTACAATAATACCTATTTGGTTTAGAACCCAAATGGAATTTATGGGCTTGCCTTGATTGGTTGATAGAGTAAAAAGTTTGAGAAGCATTTACTCAGAGCAACCTCTCATTAGAAGAATCCAATCTTTCCTCTTAAAACTATCATTATAAACTATAATTATGAAATTATTATTATTGTCTAGTGAGTTTTTGAAAGGCAAAAATAGAGGGCTGATGCTATTGTGTGGAGTACGGTGGTATCTATTCAGCATAATTTATGTAATTTAAATTTAAGGGTTGATTCGCGGGTAACGAAAGAGAAGGGGTTGAATTTTATGATTTGGGAACCTCAGAGTAGATCAAAAAATAGTTCAGAATATTTTCAAAAACAATCGACAACCGTTCTTTATACTCAACATAGGTGGTATTATTTTTATGAATATTGGAAAGTTCTGTGATGGAATTACTTTAAGTGCTGAGATAGCCAAAATAATTCTTGTGCCAAAGGAAGTGCTGAGTTTGGCTTTTGTAGATTTAGGTTAGATTGAAAAATATATTTGTATAATGGGATGATTTGTCTGCTGAAATAATTAGGAACCATAATTTAAAGCCAGTTTCTGTGTCCTAAATGATAGGGGAGGTAGGCCTGTTTCAGAGCAAATGAAAGAGTTCGGTGACGGGCAGGGCCATGCATAAAAGACCTGTACTCCACCTTGGCACAAACCAATGTCTTATGTAGTTTTAACATGATAAACCTGTCCTAATCCCATGATACACCACTAAGAAACCGGAGTATATATAAGTTTTTAGGTTTCCCAACTTAATTTTAGATCAAATATAAGGCCTAGAAATTTATAGTGATTAATAAAGGAAATCAGTGAATTTCCCAGGTTTAGTACGGGAGAGAATGGGGTGTATCTCTTGCGACTAAAGTGGAGATATACGGTTTCCTCTATGGAAATTTATGAACCTATAGATGTGGACCAGTTATTAATTCTTACAATGCCTTCTTGTAATTTATTTTTAATGGTATTGACGTTCTCAGAACAATCGCCTCTCATCTGCAAATAGTAAAGGTTTGACGCCGCTCAGTAAATTAAGCCCTAGATCGTTGCAAGTGAGAATTAAGTGGGGCTGAGGACGCAACTCTGAGAGAGACACCATTCTAATGTAATTGAGATATATGTAATTTACTTTTAGCAGAAAAATCATGATAATAACGAGAATTAAATAAGTGATATTTCGAAAATGTCTTTACTTGTTTGTCTTGTGTGAATGTTCAGATTTTAATATAATCGCCCAGTTTATCTTGGTTTTAACATTTATATTTCAATCAAACTAATGAAATTAATTCTTAATAATATAATAAAAGTTATAAAATACATAGAAGACAAGGATAAAAATATACTATACATTACCCGAGGAGTCCATTAAATTGTTTATAAAAACATTTTTATTTTTGAAATGGTATCGATTTTGTAAGAATTAATTGAGTTATGTTCCAGAAATTTAATCTGAAGAATTAATTTAAAAGCTACGAAAACACGATGAACCACTGTGCAAAAGTAAATCCAAATTTATTTGAAGTTCAACTCTTTTTTTAGACTCTAAGAATAATACTTGTAACTTCGCAAATTTCATTGTTAATAATGGAAAATATTGATAAATAGTATAAGTATTTATTTAAATAAAGGGTAAGAAAAACACATCGCAGAATTAGCCCCTTTAAGTATCCATTGTTACCAAATCGAAATACTTGCGACTTTATCTTTTATAACACCCTAGCTCTTGGAAGTTTCAATCGCTTAATAAACAAACAATCTGTGATATTTATCACGCTGTCTGCTATCATTATTTACTGCTTCCAGATGTAGAGAAAACCTTTGCCTACTGCTTACTCTTTGTTCTCAGTTGTTGCTTACCACTCGTTTCAGTCTGTCTTCTCTCTTTACCACTTATTTTGTAAATCAAAGGCCTAGAAAATTGTAGAAGATGAAGAAGTACTTCATAGTATTCTATATACCATATTTGTATAATCTGTACCTAAAGATAATTAACAATTCGTGATTTACGAGTTTTATGAAGTATAAGGTCAAAATAATATAAGTAAAATAATGTGCTTAAATTTTTAAATATAATTTAGTAGTAGAACTGAGTTCCAAATTTAATAGTTTTTTAAAATGATACCTCAAAACTATTGAAAGTGATTGGAACTATTCACTTTAGATTGTCTAACCACTTAGATTCCAATGTTTAAGAATAGAGATTAATGATACTGTAGCGACACTATCAATGAACGAACTACCATCTTCCTCATTGCATTGACAGAGAGGTCCACTCATGAAGCTCCGAAAGATTATATCATATTAATTTGTTAATTTGATTATAAATATTCTTATGTTCTGATTTCATAAAGTATGTGAGATATTATCATAATTGTAAATATATTATTGCAATAACTACAGGAAAAGAATATACAGATATACTAAAGTAATTTCTTACAGGCCTTTTTAAGTAATCTCTCACTGGCCTTTACGTTCTTAGCAAGATGATCGCCCCAGAGGACCTGGTCTTCGGGATATTTTGGAAAGTTGCAAATATTTGGAAATCATATTGGATCAATATATTCCTCCACTATTTTTTATATGACCTGATGTGTTCTTATTTTACGTTAATTCTTAATGGCTCCTCTGGCCTATATATATAGATATATACCAGAATAGGTATTCTTCCTTTAGTCAAGACCTACAGAGAGCACCTATAGGGCTGGCATACTACTTCATGAGCGTAAGTGAGTACCTCACAGAGTGGAGTTCCCTTTCTGCAAGGATCTACAGCTAGTTCCTGTAGGACTTATCATCCTCTTCATGACCTTAAGCCAGTACGTCACAGAGTAGGTTTCCATCCTGCGAGGATTAACGGCAGGATCCATAAAGCCCATCCTGTCAATTCATCTCCTAGCCAGCAACTTAATCAACTGAACACGCATTGTCGAAGTCTTCTGATATAGAGTCCCTTACCTCTATAATTGGTAAGAGGACCTATTATATAGAGCCATCCCAATTAGTGACCCCGACGAGATCAAATATTCGCTGTGAAAATAAAGAGGTTTACAATCAAGATTACAGGAGGATCAGAGGAACACATGGGACAAGAGGAGATAAGGACAGCAGAAGTCAATCAGGCATACGGTCGAGATATAAACATCGTCAGAACGGTATTTGCATGTATCACCACCGATTCAAAGAATAAACACAAAAAATGTATTAAGTTGTGCAAATGGGCTAAAATGTGGGAATCAAAAAGTTTCGAGGCGACTTTAAACTTTCATAAGATACAACAATATCTTATAGATATTTCCCTACTACCAATTCCTAAAGGACGGCGCAGAACTCCTTCGGACTTCACTCTTTTAACAGCAAACAACTCTTCTATTAATACCTATGGGAAAGTCATTCCAGATGACTTAGGTTTCAAGAAATTTCTCTGCTGGAACTTCTTAATTGCTGACGTAGGGAAAGCGATAATTTGTGCGGACTCCCTTTAATGGCAACAATTAAGTGTAGAACTGAGAAACTAAGGCTAATAAACCAGTTCACTAATTAGAAGATAACAGGTAATATTTCTGAGGAAGAAATCTCGGTCTACTCAGTAGCACCTACAAATGAACATTATACAAGAATACTCTATCTATAAAGTTCCCACAATCACCATAACACCGATACGTGGATCTCCCACCTACGTGGAGCCGTCAAACACTAAATTGAAACCAGATGTCAACCAGTAACCTACCCCTTCACGACCGTAAGAGAGTAAGGTACTATGCCAGGTACCTATTTAACTAGCGTAATTACATATGCTATTACCTATAGTTAACCTATTCAATCAGTTACCTTTTTTAAGGCACTGCCGAGACCTTCTGGTATAGAGTACCTTACCTCAATAATTGATACCAAGACGGGTTATACTGAGCCACCTCGACAATACGATAGATTATGCTGTTAATTTAACAAGGCTTTGATTTTGGTTTTCATAATAACCATTGATATCCCACATCCTAACAATGATCTAAAGAATTGAGTAATCTTCTTTAAAAAGATCATTCTACCCAGTCAGTCGATGGAAATTTTGGGAACAAAGAGGTTAATATTTTATAAGGAGATTTGTTTTTTTTAATCCTTCATAAATATAAATTATAAACATTAAGAAGGTGTATTCCTTATGATACATTCGGTGGATAAGTGAGATGGAATAGTAATAATAAAGCAATTCTTTACCAAGTCACAGGTCTATTTCAAGAATTCATTAATTTTGCCATCTTGGCCGTTGCCATAGGAATATTAAATATCGTTGGCAGGTGGCGCTAGTTCACACTATAATAGCTACCTCCGGTATAAGAATAATAGAAGCAGTATTTATAGTATATTACTAACTTGGATTAGAAAATAACAACCTACTACCTAGAATCGCAGTACCTGATTTTTTAATCTCACTGTAACTATGATATACATGCCCAACATTCCTATTTATCTCCTAATTATCATCCAGCACCCTTTTATTCATTGGCAAAACAATGAATCCAAAAATCATTTACTGCGACCCTGACAAATTCCACTGATTTTCTAAAAAGAGTATTTTATTTCAGGAAATGTGCTTTTAACTTGCAAATAATATTTTTCATCTTACCTCATTAAGTTAATTATCAAATCCTTTGATAGTTTATATTTATCTATTTTTATTACTTAATTAAATTTTGAGATGGCTAATTATTTCAAGCAAATAAAATTAAGGTACTTTGTATGTACATTTTGAAAATTCGACATTTCTGGCCTCTGGAACTATTTCAGAGAGGATAAAACCAAGCTGATATAAAAGGACATTAAATTTACATTGATATCCCAAGTTTAACCAAAATTATTAGAGCTGTTGGTAATAAAAAATGTAAAACCATTTCTTTAAAACAGTATTTCCAGTAAGCCGATTATTACGAAAAGGTTGTAGTAACAATACGTAGTTAACACACTAACACTGATCATTTTGCGAGACATGATTATTTGAACTCAGCGGACCTCAATACATGTATTTCGTCGAAAATTCGAATTCTAAATATACTTTTTTTACTATATAATCTACACATAGCTAAATGAAACTAAAAATTATACTCATTAAGAAGTGAACCGCATCTCTGTCATTGAAAGCCTGAATGCATTTATTACTTGTAAATCGATTATATCAATGATAAAACAATTTATTTATAAAATGATATTCCAACATGTCTGCATGAATTGAGACGTAACGACGTTTATATAATGAAAAATATTAAGCAATTTTCTTTCTAAAGCAATGCTATCCAAGATAACAACAGGATGTGGGCGGGACCTGGCACCACTGGCTGGCAAACATAACCTCGCCCACACGTTGGCCATTTCATTTCGTCATTAGCTCGTTGGTACTGAGTACCTCGATGTCCGAATGTTGACGTCATTGAGCTAATGACGTCGTTTAGGGTAGATCAGTAAGTTTACTTATTATTTTCAATTATTTATTAAAAGATAAAGATCTTTAAATACACAGATTTTCAAGATTCGGCGTTCCTCCAAAGTAATTTAATGTAATTTTGATGGTAATATGGCAGTTTTGCAGAAAGGACTACTGTTCACATACTTGAAAGGGTGCCGCACTTGGAACAATTAACACCATTACAACATGAAAACTCAGGCCAATCTGATTACTATTTATATTTATAATATAAATTATTGCCTATTGTGCATAATACGTATTACTAGTTTTAAATATATTTTAATATAAAAACAAAACGAAATAAATATATGACTATCCTTTTATATACAATAATATTTATACAATGACTTTGACCCGGGGTGTCTGACCTTTTCATAACGCGTGTACCAAGTAAGGGTGCTACATATTGAGGCATGCCACAACTCCATCGCTTACTCCCCCCCTAAATTCTCTCACCTTCATAATAATAATTAAAATAGTAATTTTTTTTCTCTATATTAAACATGACTAAAACGCATCTAAATAGTTCTTTTATTCCGGTAGGAGAACTTGAATTTTTATGCTATATCAACACAAGGCATAAGAAATTTATAAATCCCTGGCCACCGTGTCCCTTTGGTATGGTGGTACCCTTGTATTAGAAAAATAATAGAAGCATGTATATTACAACAGAATTTTACAATATTATTAAATAGTGACAATTATTTAGCGAGGTATCAACTATTGGTGTAATTGTAAGAATAATGTTAATACGTTGGTTAAAAAAAGGAACATCAATTTCATTTACTTTAGTTCTTTGGAATAAAGCCTTGGGTGCTCTGAGATTGTTGTTTCAATCGTAGTGATGAGTTATTTTTGTTTAAAATAGTTTCTAAATGTTTTTACTAATATCAATCTTTCATATTAATATAATTTTAGACATGTGCTAATAATAATTATTAAGGGTTGTTACCTTTGATTGGAAAATGTCCATTAGAAAGATGAACAAGCTTCTCAGGACCTTACCAAAGAAATAACTGATAAGACCGATTATGACGTTCATTAGCGGTTCACTCAAAAGAACATGTTTTACTAAATTTGGAATGTTTTTTTAGCGAATTTTGTTTTTAATTTTTGTTCTGAAATATTTCAGAAATTATATTAGCAATAATTAACAAAAGTTTATTTTAAAAAGTTTTAACAATAATAACATATTTAAAACAAAAAGTATCTACTTTAAAACTCAACACATCAAAAATAATATACGACAGTCTATTATCAGTGATTAACAAAAAATAATTAAACAGTGATAAAAACTTGTGTTAGACAACTTGTAATACATATTTTCAGAAGTTACTATTTTCACAATACGCCTTAACAAATTGTATCACAAAGTACTTGCATTCACATTTTTTACACATATGTAACTATATTATATTCTGTCTACAGACATCCCGAGATTTTAGCTGTCATCTTATCACACACGCTAACTCAGTACTACGATTTGCTGAGCTAAACTGTTTTTAAACATCTGATAATATTTCACTCCTTAAGCTATTAAAATATTTAGTTTATAATTTTATTTCTCAACTTATATACTATTTTTTTTTAAGATTATTAAATAACAGTTTTTTAATGCAGATAATTATTTACATAAAAAATTACTATAGCCTTCATTGTTCCAAGAAACCTGCAGGCATAAATCAATAGAATGGCTAAAAGTTTCTTCGAAAAGGGATAAAGAATTCTTCTCGGCGTTTGTAAAAATTTATTGAAGTTAATGAAAATTATTTTGAATAAAAATGTCCAAGTTTAATAAAGATTTTTTTTTATATTCCACATACTCTAGGAATTGGGATTTCATATTTTCCAAAACCCTGAGATAGTTATCAGTAGAGACTGGATTTTATTGTAATTATATCTTTTGTTCCCCTAGCTTCAAATTCCACCAAACCTCGACAGAAATTCGAATCAGTAAAGAGACATTCAGATAAAACTAATTTTATTTTACATTTTTTAGGCTAAATTTTATTTTTTGTTGTACAAAATTTAATAAAATAACTATATACATGTTGGTGTATGTATAGCAATATTTTGTGTTCATTGAATTATTTTTTCCTTATTTAATTTATAGTTTAAAATTGACAATTTTAAATTTGCTGTAAAACAATGCACTACTTAACATATGAAGAACCCAATTCAATCAAAAAATTAAAGAACAGATAAACAAGTAACTAATGTTCTTGGTATAATATTAACCATAGGTTTCTGGTAACTATGAAAGTGTCTCTAGAATAAGCTGGTTATTGAGAGCGTTTAGTTTTATTGTTTATAACTTGTTGTGACCAGTGAGAATTAAAAAAATATATATATTTTTTTTAAATACTATTTATGCCTATGTATATATTTTAAATAAAAATAAAATAATAAATCCATTGGTTTGATCAATATTAATATACTTTTATTATTGGATTTGAACCAAACTTTTTTTCTTTTTAGTTTAGTTTTTTGGTTAATTCGTATGTAAATAGCTTAGTAGGAGAACATGCTATGTAAAATGTCAGTGGAAATTAAAAAAAAAAATTTTCCTCGGAAGAATATTTTTAAATACTCATTTCTACATTGTGCCTTGCACATTTTTTTTTAAAACTTAGATTTTAGATAGTTTTAAGAAGTTGAACAATTTATTTCCAGCCTTCATTATAGAAATATAAAATCATTTAATAAAATTAGTTTCCTAATAGCTCTTCAATTATGGAAAAAATTTAAGGTATTTAATGGAGTAGTTTAATTTTATATATACTTTGCAAGCTTTCCATGTAGTAATATTTTAAATTAAACAATCACAAGTTGATTATTGTGTTGATTGTTGTGTTGTATACACATTTTGGGTTTTTACTGCACTTTTTTGACTTTTAACTTTTAAAAAATCCGGTCCCTAGTGATCAGAAATATACCAGCCTTTTAAAATCCAAATTTGTGTTAATACTAGAAATGAATTCTGTTTATCAAAATCTATATGAATAGTTGTAAAATTTACGAAAATTAATGGAATAGAAGCGTAGTAACATATTAATAATAAGGTATAAATCCATCTGATGTGAAAAAAATAGTTTAAATTAAATTATCATTTTTTAAAAATTTACTACACCAATGAAATAAACATATCCGTGCTCATAATGTTCTTTTTAAATCTGATCTAATATTTATTGGATATATTTTTCAAAATAATACAAATTACAATTTGTGCAAATTTAAAATTAACAAGAATGCAAATAGCTCTCAACACAATCTGAAACAAAAAATGCGTGGAATTTATTTATTGCAAGATATCTTAAATTTGGCCACATAACTCTCACACCTCCCAGCCCTCTTGGCCGCTCTCCCAAATTCTTCTCCATTGAGGACGTGCCTTTGTAGTAGTGTAGCTTCCCTCGTCACACATGAAGGGTTAATGTATTTACGAAATTAGATACAAGGGCAACTATATCCGCCAGCAAATATGGCGCAGAACTGTAATAATTTTTAACTAATATTAGATAGAGTTTCCTTTTATATTTTCTTGATGAAAATAAATGTATATGAACTGTCTTTGAGATTAACTTTATTTTTGTTATACAGGCTATCTCCTTTATATATTAAAAAATCTAGAAAAGTATATGTTGTAGTTTTTTTTTCTTTTTCAAGTTTATCACATTTAAAATAATAAATAAGTAATGCTTTTATTACTTTAGTAACTATAATTAGTCTGTCGTTGTTTAATTAGCCATGTATTAAGTATCGGGCTCCCAAGAGGTTAAAGAGGTTTGGTTTCCACGAAAAACAGTAGGACTCATGTCTTCATTAGAAATTTTTTTTTTGATAGATAGATTTATTTATTGATAGATATTACAATCTGCCACACAGTTGTGGGCAATAGGTAATATTGATAAATGATCTCAT
>NW_027110211.1:1018410-1046210 GCF_000696795.3 Halyomorpha halys
CCAATACTTGGCAGACTCATCAATTTTGACTAGTAATTATACATAGTTTTCATTAAAGTAATCAAAAATTGGGGTGAGATAACTGCCTTTTTTTCTTCCTGGCTCTTGTTCTAAACGTGCCCTAACACGAACGATTTAACATAAAAACAAAGAAGGTTCTAATCTTTTTCGGAATTCAAAATGATATAACGCACGTAATAAAATAAAATATCAAATATTAAAATGGGAAAGCTGTAGTACTGATACTTTCGAGGAAAACAAAAACGCCAATAACTAATATAATTTTTAGCTAAAACCTCAAAATCTTGAAAGTACCATTAAAATTTCATATTTTGTCAATTTCTTAATATAGAAATATTTTCACGTGTTATTAATGCGTTTACAATACAAATAAACATACCAGAGATAATCTCCGTATACGTGAATATATAAAATAATTAAACCAAAGGTGGATATAAAAAAAAAAATATATAAACAAATTTCCAAGGGGTTGGATTACACCCCAAATATATATTTCGGTTGTCGCCATGTTAATCCCACATATCCCCGAGAGTATTTATGTCGCGGGGACTGACTCAGGCAGAAATAATTTAATCCTCTGTGAAGGAAGCCGGTATCAGGTTTAGAAACTGGCCGATTGCCGTTGGAACGAATTTTTCGTATATTTATTTCAATGACATTTTATAAAATCCTTTAGATAAATCAATTTAAGTGTAAGTACTAAAACATGATGTACCTATAACGATAGATTTATGCCAACAATGAGATATAATTATCTATAAACATATTTAGTCGGATGGATAAATTCAAATTGGTGGCATAAAGTTGCATGAATGGTTTTCAGTATTGGGTTAGGGAATGCTTTCTGATTCTATCTAAAATGGAGGATTAAGTCAAATGTAGTATGATCGGAAACAAATTATTACGTTTAAATTTATTGTCTAATAACAAAAAATAAAACCATCTCTCTTTTTTTTTTTTTGTTTCATTGCCCTCTTCCTGGGTATTTCTACCTTCGGGAGGGAGGGAGGGGTTTTATCATCTGCTTACCAACCTGTTTTAACTAAAGGGGAATGGTCGCATATTCATTTCGTAGGGCCATCGCGAAATAAAAGTCAACCCACCAAGGCAGGAAAGAAAGTTTTTTGTTTTTTTTTATGTCTTAGATTTATTTATTGATAAATATTACAGTCTGCCACACAGTTGTGGGCAATAGGTAATAGTGATGAATGATCTAAAATAAATAAGAGAAAAAAAAAAAGAAGAAAAAAAAAGAAAAAAAAAAAAGGAAAGAAAGTTAGCAGCATCTTATAACAGCATAAAGAGGATTTTACTCCCTTCCTTGCCTTTCATCACTACAGGCTTTACTCCCAGTATATTCTCTGTTCTGTTCCCTGATTGACGCCACTGACTTTGCTGCTATCATGATAGGATGGTCTCCCAGGTACATCTGCGGCCTCCGTTCTTCATCTCTGGGTATCCAAAATAAAAGTGGACTGGGCACCCTAATGTTTCAGTTCCACAACCTGTATGAGTTCAATTTCAGTTTCGTTGTGAATTCCGGTTTTTCTGGACAAATTACACCTGAGTGCATCATAAATAGTGCAGATCGCGTGTTTATTAGTCTGCCAGTCTCCGGAAAGCGAATACCACCATATTCATCAAATTTATACTTAGAAATTTGGGAAACCCAACGCGTACGGATAGTTTCATTTGAAAGAAACTTTTAGCCATTAAGTTTTTACATGTCTTCAACTCAAAATAATTTTTTTTTCAAAATTGCCTAATGGCCAAAGTCAGGAGAGGACATTTATACTGGTAGAAAAAAAAAATCAGAATATACTTTATTAACAATGTAGATTTTAAGGTGATTTACTTGATGCTCACATGAAACTGCACAATCTTCTATATGTTATAAAAAATTATTGTATATATTATTTTATCATTATGTTATTTTATTTATTTATTTTTCATACAGATAGTCTGATTATGTTCATCTTGTCTATTCTTTTGTTTGTATATATTTTAAGAGAGTTTTTTATTTTATTTTTTTTTATTTTTTTTTTTTTTACTTATTTATTTATTTTTTTTATTTTAGTATGTATGTATCTCTCCATACTATAACAGAAGTAAAAAAAAAAATCGGAATACAATTGTATCATGTCTTCTGCCTAAAACAGTGTAAAATAATTAATCAGCTTTAGTGTTAATTAAAAAACAAATATGTTTTGAGTTAATAATAATATTTTTCATGAGAACATGGTCGGGGTGTGATCAGAAAATAAACAGAAACGTATTTATTTCTGCTCCAGCAGTGTTTCTGACTAGACTTTTGACAATTTTGAAATATAATAATTTTACTAATTATTTGAAACTATCTTCTGAAACTCTTTAATGCTCATTAAATGTTTCTTAAAATAATTATTTGTTTTAAAAATTTTAATAATAAAGTTATCGCTTCCAGATATTTGTTTTCCAAAATGAAGAACTGATTGCAACATATTATCTTCATGAAGACATCATGGATTTCCTTGTTCTTGGACCTCTTGTATTCAACGCCAGAAATGTGGATATCTCTGTAACAGAAATGATGGGAGGTAAGCATGTAATTTTGTTAGTACTTTTTAATTTTTATTTAATATTTATTTTTAAGTCCTTGTTTAATTTTGAATAACTGTAATATCGATATCTTTAGTTTGAGCTTTAATAATCCGTATATGAATTCCGCAAACTGAAAGATGAGATCTTTATTTAGGAAAATATTTATTGTGATCCTTTACAGAGTAGTAAAATAACAATTGTTGAAAAAAAAAAAATTAAAAATATTAATAATACTTTTTATCGTTTCGGACCATCCGCCTTCTGTCTTCAGACATTTTATCTTTAGCTATTATAGTTATTTTTACTTTTTCGTGGGTGTTTTTTTTTCTTCTTTCATTATATGTTTTCATCGTCTATGTCTTTAAACTATTTGTTCAATTAACAATCACTTTTTTTTTTAAAAAATGTTTTAATACAACTTCTGTCCAAAATTAAGTAATATTTTCTAATCAGATAATTAATAGTTGACTGTATATAATAAATAGTAGAAACAGTTCGGGTTACGGTCAATAAAGATACTAAGCAATAAAAAAATTAAGTAACCATTGTTCGCCAGATTTTGCGGGGCCTCTTCGATGAGAACAAGATACAAACATTGTAAAATATGAGAAATAAACATATTTGTCAAATATAACAAAACAATTAGGATGTAAATAGAAAGTGCATACAAATTTATATGGATATAAAAAAAAAAGAATCAAAGTAAATATAGATGAATAGAAAACTAATTAATAATATGTTCAGTAATGAGTGATAGAATAGCAAATGTAAAACTATAGTAATGGATTTAGTGAAACAATACTTAATAGGAGTAGTAACAAATATGCTAAAATAAAAAGAAAGAGTGATGAAGTAATGTGCCATAAATATGGTGCAATAACAGATAAGAGGAGTAGGTGAAGGGATAATTAAAGGAATAAAAAGAGGTAATAGAGGAAAATAATAATAGGGCTTACCTAAGACCAGATTTTTAAGTGAGGAAGGAGATAGAAAGAGCGGGAGTTACAACTGACCAAGAATCCCACCACAGTCAACTACACAATAAATTTTTCTCAAACGGTTTTATGACCGTTAAAATAAAATATCTAATATCATAACAAGGTAAATGATGGTTAAAGTCTGTAAGATATTATATACAGTATAGGCAGAAAACTAATAAAATAAGAGTAAAATTATTTTTCCCTCTATACTCTGTATAATATCTTATACATTTATACATTGCTATTATATATTATACATTGCTGACCGCACCCCCCGACAAACCAGTAACACGGGGCCAACGACGTGATAACAACCATCTACATACACGTCACTACACCAGAAGATACAACACATCTAGATCTCATCAACAACAATCACATTCACCACTTCACAGCACAATTCTGCTACTCTACAGACACCTTCTCATCGAAATCCTTCAACTCAGCCCTCTACTGCACTTCAGGCTTATTCAACTCCACCTGTCACATCTAATCAAACTCCGACCTCTTCTCTCAGCAATGATTCTTCTGCCCAGACTTCTACATCTTCCACCATATCTGTATCAGTTCTTAATGTTCCCACACCAGTCCTGTCTAATTTAACTTTCTCTTCCCTTAAATCATCTTTTCCCAATTTCAAATCACAAATAAATTCTCTTTGTTCACTTCACAGACGTTTGGCACACAGTTCAGAACAACGTATTTTTCTACTTAAATGCAGGTCAAATTCCCTTTTTCCTAAATCTATAAACAATTCTCTTAAACATATTTCTATGTCTGGTCCACTTCATTTTAAACTTTCGTCATATTCTACCAAATTCAAAAAGTCTCTACTTAATTTAAAGATCCGCGAAACCATTCATTTTCTCCAACACATCTCCTCTCTCTCACATATTTTACGAACCAACATAGATGAGACCCATTTTGGAGGTCTTTCCATATGAGTTGCAGGCCTACCTTCTACGCCATAACCCCTGATGAAGACCTGAAACTCAAGTCGAAACGTCGGCATAAAATAAATAAATATGGTTTTGTTTATTTATGTTGTTCTTTGCTGACCGCACCCCCCGACAAACTTCTCCAATCATTAATCTACGGTCAACTATCTACACCTCCTTATACATTTACTTATGGAAGTTTCGGTGCATACATTTCAAACCTTGGTTACAAATAATTAGTTTTTTTTTTTACTATTTTGTGCCCTTATTGATCGGCACCAGGTCTTTCTTCTTAAGAGTTATGATTTCTTATACTGATTTCACAGATGCTGACTACTGTCTTTCATATCAAAAGAATTTTTATAAAATTAATTTTATTTATTATCAATTGTGTATGCGTAATATATTAAAAAAATAACTGTTTTATAGAAAAAAGTGAGCGTGTTTATGACTTAAGCTTGAATTAAGTTAAATAAAATTTAGATAACCTACAATTTTGAAAACTATATGTTTTCCAGGACCAAGGTTCAACTACATGTCCAGAGGTGCAATGATTGGAAGATTCCCCATAAGATTGGTTGGTGATAAGATTTGCTTCCTGAGTCGCTGTGCTAAATGCATCTACGTGCATGCTACTTCCAAGGAGGACAAATTCAAGAGGATTGCTGAGATTAAGGCGAGTATTGGTTAAATGTCTAATCAAGTAATTTGTAATTCTAACAATTACTTCTAAAAAATAAATACTATTTTTGAACAACAGCTCTATTTATACATTTAGTTTATTTAGAGTTAGATGATAAATATGCTTTGTTTTATAATAAATTTAAATTCACTGGTGAAGCTGACTGTGCAGTTAATATTAGTCTAGAATCTTTTTATTTATAGAAGTTTTATTACAGTAGTGGAGTAAATCTTGTCATCTTGTAAATAGATGCATTAAGGCTACTATAAATTGGGAAAGCTGGTAAATACAAATTGGCTTCAATTCAGGCTTCAAATAGTAACATAAGTGTTTTGCTCAATCAACTAGCAATGTTGTGATCGCAATTTAACCAAATCTATATATATTATTTGTCAGCATCACAATCTGTCAATATGCATATGTATTTGGACACGATTCCCAGTACTCATCCGGTGTTTAATCTTGATTTTGTCGATAGAATAAGACAGAGGGAATAAAATAGTGTTAAGGGTCGTGAAACGAGGGCCAATATTAAGAATTCCAGTTTGAGACGACACTATGGAACAAAACATGTTGATTTGAATAAAAACTTTTCAAGAAACAACGCAAAACAAAAGCTATGGAAAGCGTGAAAAGGCTGAAGTTGCAACAAATACTATTAATAAGTCAATTAACACATCAAAATAACAATAAAAAAACAGTTTTTGTGGTAGTCTACAACATTGCTAAAAGCAAAAAAACCTTTTCCGGACGGATGGTTTATGAAGATGTGTGTAAGCATTATGTTTCATAATTTAAGAAGCAAATTTTAGAAGTCGTTGTCAAGAAGGACTTTACTGCAGTACTTAGACTCGATTAGTAATGAACTGACAGGAAAGCTTGGGTTGGGAGCAAAGATTTGGTTCGGTTTTCGCTGACACTAGATGAGAACACAAATAAAATATACACTCCACAAATATTCATAATTATCCATGAAAGTAATAGATTGATCATCTATCTTAGTGTAGATAGATCATCGCTGAGAAACCAATAAAAGTGTGCCGTGAATTTTATAGAGAAATGGCTGTTAGTAATAAATCGGTCGCTGTCTCCTAATGTTGAACATGGCGATTTGACATAGAGATCTATGGATGGTTGCCTACCTTTTTGAAAAAAAAATCTGAAAGTGTTTCATGACACAAAAAAGATGGCAAGAGTAAAAAAATTGAGCCTAAATTAAATTTACTCTCTTAGCCTATCGATTCGCTGATATCGGAACTTTAATGACATGTCAGATTACCTGGTGAAGAAAATGTATAATGGTGTGACATTAGTTGAATTTTACAAAGCATTGTCTGCTGAACAATTTCTATATATGAAGAAATTTTCTCGGAAAATTATATTATATTATTATATACTGTGCATAAATGTACAAACAATTTATTTTTGATTGAAGATCAATAACAATAAATATAGATACTTTTTTCCAGGTACTAACTTGTGCAGACAATCTCAAAACCATTATAGATTCTTAAAACTCACTCATTTTATCCATATTTATTAATTTATTAAAATAAGAACTCTGCAGGTCTGCGTACAAATAATCCCCACTCGAGGGCGCCTACGATTAATAACCTAGTAAATTTATTTCTCACGAAATTCTTTCTTAATGGGGTGTCTCAAAATTTCACAGCTATTAGCTTCTGTCAAGGTTAATGTATTTGTAGGCCGATTTAAGCTTTATTGGCTCCTCTATCTAATATTGTGGACAGTATAAGCTTCTACGTTTTTAAAGTTAGTTTTATTGGAGGTGCAAAGATAAACTGACAGAGCTGGAAGAGTTATAAATCTTCAGACTACAATATGTCTTTCTGATGAACTAATGGAATACTTGGATTGGGATAATTTCCCTATTAAGATTAGATGAAGTCTCGTTAACTAAAGGCTTCAAATGTGGGACTAGGCCCAGTGCGTTCTCCGTCTAAACTGTGCAAATTCAAAAGGGAATCCTACATAATGCTTCACTCACAGAGCCACAGCGTGTGCTCTTTTCAAGAGACTACCGTAGCTGAAGGAGTTGAGCTGTCACCTCATCAACTTCATGAATGCAACGGCGCCAGTTCGACTCTGGTCCGGGCTGGTTGACTTTTGTTTCATGATGGTCCCACGGAATGAGAACTCGACTCTCTCACTCTGGTTAGAATAGGTTGGTTATCTCTAGGACAAATATCCACTCCCATACTAGGAATAACCAGGCTTTGGAGTGATAATAAAAAATTGAGTTTTTTTTTCTATCTACTGTAAAGTATAACAAATTTACGACTAAAACAAAATGGATAATAATGGAGAACGCAGGAGTGTGGCTATATGTGTTTTTTCATGATAACAGCTAGACCTGAAAAGAGAAATGATAATTGGGAAGTGGTACTCAGAATCAACTTTTTTTGTTTTTAATATTCACAGTGTGAACTTACAACAAACTTGAGAATGGTCTGTATTCTATAGAGTAGCTTGTGCACTTTATACTAGTTTACAGTGGCCAAACTTTAATCGAATTCTCGGGAAACATCAGCTGTAGTTTCGTAAAATGTATCTGATGTCAGTAAATATTTCAAAGAGATTATAATCTCTTTGTCTTCTGAACCACCCTATATATTTTCATGAAGTGAATTGCTGTTTATGTTTATACTATATTCCAATTACTAGTCTTGATTGCCACAAACAATACTGCAAGGAGGCTTTCTCACTTGAAGAATAACGCTCGTTTTGTGTAACTCGACAGAGTACAGAAACGCGTTTGAGTGAGAAATCACTGACGTTTTTTGAAGCATTACATTTTCTTTTTGTTTTCGCAACATCTCCATATCCTCAAATAAATATTACTGATAAAATTATTCATTCTAGATAAGAAATAAAGGTCAATACCTATTAAATACGTGGACTTAAAAATCATTTTACAATGTGGAACACTCATCTTTCGACATTTGGACGTGGACATTTGATAATTATTACACACACATCAAATGTTTGGCGGATTAATTGACTTAATAAAGTTATTCTAAATGGTTATCCATTAAACAGATATGTATTATTGTAAATTTTAATAAATCTATCGTATTATTAAGGAAGTTTTCAATTTGTGTCCTACGATTTACTTTTTTTGACGTATTTTTTTACTGTTGCAGGCCCACGATATGACTATCACCGGAATGTGCCACCTCCCTGGGAAGGAGCACATCATGCTGACTGGAGGATACGATAGGGTTGTAAAAGCCTGGGACCTCAACACCAAGAAGAAACTGGCACAGTTGGACATCGGAGTGTGCATGAACGAAATCCACCCTGGACCCCCCGGACAAGTTTACATTACTGGCTCTGACGGTTTCATTGTTCGTATGGAAGCCAATCTCTAAATACTTTTATTTCTTTATTATTGGCAGAAAACTTAGGTTTTAAGCCTGACAAAAAATGTTCAAAAATTTTTTTCCAGAAACTTGAGATGGAGTCGGTCTTGATGCACGGGAGGTTACATTAATTAAGGTTATGGGGTTTTTATGTATCAGTGCAGTTTCAATTTATAAATATATAAAGACAGAGAATGGAATATTCCTCCTTTTGTTTATTTTAACAATTTTTGTCAATAAGGTATAAAGTTTATGTTACATTGTAGTTTAAGTAATGAAAACTTAAAATATAATAAATATATTTTTCATAAATGTCTTTGTTTTCCTTTATTTTTCTTTATGCCCTTATTTCTTCTTAATTATATTATCATTGTAATAATGAGCCAACTCGAATAGATGGTTTGAGATCTATTTGTTGCATAGAAAAAGTAAATAGTGACAACAAAAAAATATCCAACTGTAATATATACACAAGATTCTTTGTATGGAGGTAAACTGTTTTATAGTGAGGTTTATAGTAACAGAATTCTTGAGTGTGGTTTCTCTCCCAGTCTTGAGTCATTTCAGTTCAGTATTTATACATCTTGGGAAAGCTGGTAATGTACCATATGTAAAATGGTCCATAACATTCTAGGGAATGTTGCCAACTTCATGTTCTCGGGGCGTGCAGAAATGGTGAGACTATGTGCTACTGGACTGATATTTCTGAAATGTGTTGTATATATTTCTTCTAATATATACCAAATTTATTTTATTATAAATGATTTTATTTAGAAATATTGTATTCTGTATACATGAACATAAACCTCAGATTAATGAATTTGAAAGTTAATCAATTTTATCTGTTATTCTGTTTTGTTTGTTTTTTAAAATATCTTATATACATTTATTATTTGTTAATCTGATTTGAGTAATAGTAATGGAAAATAATTGTGGTATTTTTGTTCTCAATTAATCATATTAATTTAATAAAAGTCACATGCTTAAAAATTAGCTCTTTTTTAATAGAGCTTGTTCGATGATCTAATGCTAATTTCGGAAACAACATCAAGTATGTTGTAGGTGATTAAATGATGTTTTGATTATTAATTTATTATTATTAAGCTTGAAGAACATATTTTTATGATGAGGATATTTACAATAATCATAAAGTAATGAATTTCTTTAGAAAACTGATCCAACCTTTTAAATAAATGACATGAAAATTTATTATGTCTATTATACAAGGCATTATTCTTAAAGAAGTTTCTGTAATAATTTAATTTTGTTTTCTAAGTTTGAACTTATTTTTAGATATACATATTTACATGCTGCTTTTTATTTGATATAGGCAAACTTAAAAAAAAAATGGACTTCATTTTAAATTGAATGTAATCCAAAAATAGTCCTCTCTCTACTGGCGTCCTATAGACTGTGGCAAAGCTAATAGGTTTGTTACAAAGTAACCCTATTCTATGGCACAATCTATGGAATTGGCCAAAAACAACAAAAAAAAAATTTTTTTTAGATTTGCCACTATCAAAGCAAAGCACCCCAGCTAGGGGGATAATAGTTTACATTTACACAATTTTTGTATTATTAAAGTCAATTATAATTTCTATTTTTCAGTATGTACTTTCAGTATTAGGATTTACATATCCATCTGTATATCAAGGATGGCAGACGCTGGTGGGAGCTTTCATTCTTTTATACCTGAGACCGAGCCTATTTATGTCGAATGAAGAGAATAACAGACTGACATGTTACAATTTTTTCAAAATATTACCAAACCTTTTGATTTATGTGGGTTCTATTGTCAGTGGCTCTAAAGCCTTGTCTACAATTGTAATTCTTAAAACTTTATACTCAATCATTGAAGTAACTTACATTTGTTTCATTTACTTATAACTTCTCCTCTTCCAGCCTGTTCCATTATTTATTTGTGCACAGAATACATCAGCAGTATGTGTTATGTTGTGTACATTGAAGAATGTCAACTTGTTCGACTTTATTCTTTCGATTACTGCTCTGGTTTCATCACTTTTTCTCTTTCTGTATATTGAAATTGTGGTGAGTAATAATTTATTTTATTTTGACATGCATGAATAAGTAATGTGCTCATTATTAATACTCAAAGGTTTTAAAATATAATTTGTTGTCCCTCTCAATAATACAAAAGTCAATCCAGAAACTATTTAAAGAAAATTAACATTATGCCATCATTTGTAATCTCATCTATTACACAAAGCATTTGTAGTTTTGATAATTTAGAAGATCGTAATTTATCCATCATTACAGTGTAACATAAAATATTTTACTTATATAGTGAAGTCTAATCAGAAATAATAAAATTTTAGATGCCCTTTGGATATCATCCTTGGCCAATTTTTTTCATGCTCACTACAACACTCGTGGAACTCACTACTCCTAGTTATGAGAGTAATGCTAAAGAAATTTCTAAACTGTATTACAGAAATATATTCAGGTATTTAAATTAAGATACTTTTTTATTTTCCATAACTAAACAATTTTGAAGAAATATATTAAATTTTATTTATAATGGAAAACTTTACATTAAATATTATATATCTATCTCATTATATAATGCTTAGAGTTACTTTTACTATTTCTTGCCCATTTGTTGTATATTTATAATCTGAGCTCCAATGTGTATGCAACTGCATGTATTTTTTAAACAGTTCATCAAATATTTTTATATGAATTAGTGCAACTTTATTTTTGGGTATTTGATAATAAATGCATTTAATTGTATATTTTGATTATATATATATATAAAGTTAAAATGTAACATTAGAGAAGAAATCAATCATAGGCTCATTTTCTATGTACAAAACAAAAACATAAACATAATAACACTACCTTCAATAATCGAATTCTTAGAGTATTGATTTTAGTTTGTTGTTTTCTTTCTATAGAAGTGATCATATCTATCTTTATTTAAAACTCTATAAGTGAGTACATCAGTTGAAATATTGGATCGAGAAATTAGATTAGAATTAGAAGGAGAACAAAATCTAAAATTTCCCAACAATTTTGGCCAGATTTCCCAACTTACTGTAGGTCTGGAGTCAACTTACTGGAGTGTGTTTCCTGACATTTGCCCTTTTCATAAACATTTTTAGAGAACTGACCTCTCTTAATTAGCATTTATAAGCAATTTTTATTATAATAATCTTTTTAAATGATGTTTTACAACAATTTTCTCAGTTGAAAGTAGATTCCCTAATTTCCTAATATCTCAGGTTTTCACATTATTCAAGTAGGGCACTTTCGGCATTCCGATCACCTTCTAAGGGGTAATGACATCCCTTGATGGAGCCAAACCAGAGCACAAAAAACATTTATGAAATAAATAATAGTACAATGCCCAAGAAATTGTCTCAATCACACCTATCTTAATCTATTGTAACTAAACACAAAAAATAATCGGTAAAGTTCTCAGATGAAAGTTTCAAATTTTTAAATCAATTTAAAGCCAGAGTAACTTGCATACCAGACCAAATAGGAATCATTGAAAAGGAAATTTGTAAAAAGTCCTTTCAAAAAATTAGAACTTGATAATATTTATAAAATTAACAGTTTCATCATTACCTGAATTATTGCAATATTTTTTGTGTAAATATATGTTATGATAACTAAAAATGTCTTTATTTTCATTCTTAACATTACAGTTTTATCATTCTGATGCCATCCAGCCTGTACCTCGGCGAAGCATTTTCAGCACTTCAGTTCAAATATCTAGACCAGGTTGGTTTCTACGCTTGCTGCACGGTCAGTGGGATAGCTGGGATTTTCCTTCAGTTATACTCTGTCAGGCTACTAAAAAAGAAACAGTTTAATAATAATTGTATATTTGCTCGGATTGCAACACTTTTTATTTCTCTTTTATTTTTTAACTCTTCATTAATTACTATTCCTCTTTGGCTGCTCATTTTTGTTCAGTGTAGTTCGACGCTGATGTTTACCTACAACTCTCATTGTAATGAAAATAAGGGTAGTCAAGAATTTCTAATTTAACTTTTACTTCTCTGAAGTTGATCTCTCTCTCTTTTTTTTTCAATTTTGAATTATTAATACTCATTTCATTTTATTTTAGTATTACTATAGTTGTAAAAATTATTAAAATAGTACAAATAAATTTATACATTATAAAAATTCTGATCACATTAATACGTTTTTTGTGTGTGATTTAATATTTAAGTTATTGATATTGTAACTTATTTAAAGTTAAATGGGATATTTTTATAATTAGGGTAATTAGATTTCTCTCAATGTTTAATGCTATAGAACCTGTTATCAGTCATTATTTTATCACAAGTTTACAAAAAAAAATATTGGTTATTTATAAATGATTAAAAAATATCAGTAAATAATAAAATCATATAATTATAATAAAATATTATAATATCTGTTTACTTGGACAAATCATTGAAACAAATCTAACAACTATAATAGAAATTTTAATTAATTATATTATTAGTTATGTTATTTGTATTTTATTATTGGAATAAGTTTTCATGAAATAAAATAAATTGAGAAAGAGGAAATTGAGACTTAAACAAATTTGTAGCTATGACACTGTGGTTATATCATATTGATATTTCTTATCATATTATAGATTTTTATTTCATCATATTTTTTTATTTTATTTTATTATGTTTAAATATAATTTATATACTTTGGGACCTATCTAATCCAGTTCTCACGTTGACTTCTTATTGTCCACAAACTAGGCTTATTATTTGGTTTCGTATACTAAATTTTTTCATGACATTAAATTGGCCAGTTTTATTAACATGAAGCTGTGGGTTTGATCTCACCAGTCTTAATATTTCTTCTTCATTGTATTGATATCCTGAAGGAACTCCTAACTGAGCTGAAATCTTCCAAGTTGTCAGAAAATCTATTCAAATGGCTTATCACCAGATGGAAGCTTTTTATGTCCTCCTGGAAACTGGTATCAAAGTGTCTTCACACTGATTTTATACACATTAAGTGTTACCAAATATTTATCTTGTCCAAAAGTTATTTTCCAATATATTCTTGATCAAATTTGTTAACAAAGTAATTAATATTTCTTCGTTATCTTTCACATCAAAATTTCCTGCACATGCAACAAAAAGAATAGGGATTTTTAACACAAGATATAAATGTACTGTTAATGGTAAAAAGACAAATTTTATTGATATTTTTGAATGTCTTTCTTCTGGCATAACGAATGTTACAAAACAAAGTGTTTTAAGAATGAGTATACCTGAAAAAATGTGACAAGAAACTAGAAAACTGAATGCATTTGTCAGTTTATAATGAGAACCTAGTTTATTTTTTCATTAGAAAAATAAATTTAAAAAATGGAGGAAAAAAGTCAAATTTAACAGAATAACTATATCTCGTGTATCTTTATGTATTAGTGTATATAAATTTCATGAAAATATCTATGCCACAAAAAAAAAAAAAAAGTATTTTTTTATTTCCTGTATAATATTTAATATTAAAATTAGTCTCACTCTGCCCTAGAAATTGTTAATATTTCTTATTCTTATTATTTCTTATATTAATTTGTTTTTGTTTTCAGTGTTATTTTTTTAGTTTATTTTTTTAGCACACATGAAGACCTCTATTGTAATGTTAAGAATTAATAAAATATTCTTAGAATATATTCAATTATGAATTATAAGAGGTTTCATATTTTATTTTAAGTTCACTCTTATTTTCTGATTGTCTTTATGAACTGTACTTTAGCCAAAGTATTTTGTTAATAATGTGAATATTCTGCACTGTTCACAATTATACACTTACACTTTTACAAACTACTTCTTATGGTTACAAATTAAAATTGAAAATAGATCTCATCTCTTATTCTGTAAAAGGATATTTTTTCTTCATGTTTTCATGCTCGTACTTTTTAAAATTTTTACTGACCAATTTGGTTCACTAACTAAGATATGGTCGAAAATACAAAATGTTTTTTGACTTTAGTCTTATTTTATAACTTTTGGGTATTTCACCTAAACGTTACTTTGTAGATATTTTTGATAAAATGGTTGTAATACTGATATTTCTTGTTGGCTTTTTTAAAATAAGATATATATGTATTTGTATATATATATTTTCCTAGTCATTTCAATCAGTATTCCTCATATCTACTGTATAAGAATTTAAACCTTAAACTGCATAATAATTGTGTATATATTATTAAGAAAATTACGAAAATTGTTATATGTTTTCGTTATATATATATATTTTTAAAACAATAATGCTATTAGTTATGTAAATCTATCAAAGATATGGGTGATAATAATTTTAAAATTTTACTTCCCATTTTTTTTATTTTATAATTATACTTTTCTCTCATATGTATTTTTATTTTCATATGTTTCTAAATATAATTTGATTGAAAATATTTGTTTCGTTATTATTATTTTCATTAAAAGCCTTTGATATATATATATGTAGTTCTTATTAGTATAATGCAGCGGTGCCCAAACTTTTTTTGCCATGGCATTCTTCTTGGACAAAAAAAAAATCTTGACACCTTTCTATAATTATTCTTGTTACTGCAATTATTCTTAGAGCGGTCGGGTATGTAGTAGAAGAAGAAGAAATAATGGAAAGTAAATACTGAAGTACACCATTTGCTATTTTAATTTTAGTTTGTTTTTCTTTTTTTGTAATATTTTGAGAAAGTGGCATTCACTTGTGGCCCCAAGTCATACGCATGAGGCACCCAATTTGGGAACTGCTGCACTAGGCAATATTAATTATATATGAAATAAGTAAAAATTAAATATAACTATTAAAAAACGTCTGCGGACCACCAGATGGAAGCTACTGGTATAAAGGTAAGTAAACACAAAAGTCTAATGCTCATCTTTATTCATTTCTTCCTTATGAAACATTTTGGTGGCATATATCCTCAGAAAATATGTTAAAAACATAACTCTTAAAATCGTTTTTAATTTCTATGTATAAATTGTATTTTTTTAAAAATTTTCATGACAAAACTACACTGTAGTAAGATCAGATTTAATTGTTATTTATCCTTTGTAACAATGTAAGACACACTCATAGAATGAAGGAATTAATTTTTCGTAATCAAAGTCAAATAATAATGTAATTCAAATAACAATATTTGATTATCAAATTTTGCTCATCTTAATTTACTTCTTCCTTTGTAACAAGTTCTTATGATTTCCTCATAAAATTTGTTAAAGCTTATCTCTCTTAATCTATGTAAATGGATAATATTTCATAACAGAACTTATTTACAATCTTTTTAAAATACAAAACACATTTATATAAAGATGAAACTATTATATCATATTTTTTTTCGATTAAAAAAGCCATTTCTTAAGTTGAAATATAGCCAGAAAATATTTTAATAATAGTTTGACTAATTGCCAAAAGATAGCAGCACAAACCAGAGAAGGTAGAAATAGTAGTTCTAATAACTGCCACTAGAGGCCAGCACTATCCAAAGCCATTTCCGAAGTCTAGTTGGAAAATTTTTATTTTGTATTAGGATAATAGGAGACCTAAGGAGCTCAACTATTCAATCAGCACACGGTTCCAGTCCGATAGAGCAACCTCCTGTAAACTCCTACTCTCCTAATACAAAGTAAAAATTTTCCTGCTAGGTTTTAGAAACGGCTGTTGCATAGTGCTGGTACCTAGCGGTGGTTATTGAAACTACTACTTTCTACTATCCTTGATTTGTGCTGCTACCTTGTGGCAGTTTGTTAAACTATTATTTCAAATATCGTTCAGTTATATTTTGATTCTAGAACTGCTGTTTGGATGGTGCTGCTCTCTTTTGGGCTTATATTGAAACTAGTATTTTCCACCTTTCTTAATTTTTCCAACTATATTTAAGCTATTATTTTAACGAGTTTTAAATGCTGAATTGCCATTTTATCGTCTTTCTTTTTGTTTTTTGTTAGGAGTTAAAATGATTAATAATTTGTTATCATATTTATTTATGGGTGTTTTTAATTTGTTATTAGTAACTATGCATGAACAATTGTGTGGGATTGTTATGAAAGATGTGCTAATAAATTTGTACTTATATTTTAACAATTCTAATTTAATTCGCTTAACAATTATATTAAACATCGAATAATAATTCAAATCTCCATTTGTTACTCATAAAGTTTTACCCGAAACTAGCACGATATTTCGGATTTGAAACGATTTTTTTCAGTTTTTACTAAATAACTTCAGAGTTATGTGCCTACAGTACAAGTATCAAAGGCACATTCCCTATAATATATTACTCATAACAGATATCTACATAAAAAAAAAGTTATGTATATGTACATATATATTAGTTTTATTGATGATATATACAATACAATAATACACTCCTTATTGAAGTAGATATTTCTGACCTCCCGCTTTTTCAATTTAATAGTATCCTGTCGTAACGTTTCATCTGTATCAGTTATTTGATAATTTACTTAATAAACCGTTAGTCTCATTTCTATCCATTTGTTTATTTTTAGGTTCATTTATATTTAGGTATATATGCCATTTCTGCTTGATTTTCCTAAAATACATGAAGTTTCCATAAAGACGTTAGAATGTCCATGAATTGTAATGTGAATGTCCATGAAACCAGCTCGCTTTCGCGGCTAATTTGTCCGTAATCACTCTCTGCGGAAACTACAATTAAAAACTAACACAATACCATTGTTCATTCCAGATCTATTTGTATTCAATGGACGAAGTAAATAAGGATGAATCAAACTGAAATCGTAGATTCAGGTAATGTATCATTTATGTAAGGAATGTATTATTGAATAAGGAATGTGTCATTGATGAAATGAAGAGTTGACAATTCAAAGGTATCGAGGTTTTGATTGATTGTTATATGTAGCGTTAAACACCTCAAAATTCTTACGTTCTAACATACTTTTTATGTTTTTATTAAAACCTTTATTTCAATGGTTGGGAGACATTGGACTAAAGGTTGGAATTCTCTGTTTACATACCAAACCTCCTTATTATGCTCATAAATAGAAGTAATATTAGGAGGAGATAGTTGACCGTGTGAAGTAGATTAGAGGAAGATAGTCCAGGCGGCGGTCAATAAAAGTTTCAAAATAGTAAAAAAAAACTATTTATTGTTAACCAACGTTTCACCTCTTCGTCAGGGCTGATAAGAATGGTGCTCTGTACCAACTGGTAAAGTGGTATAGAAAATAAAGATATTCTAAAGGGACTGAATACAACCTGCTAATCACTGATTTGCTTTAGTAGCGGCGCATCTGAAAAAAAACAAAGTTGTGAGTTTATTTGGGATTTGACACATTCTAAAGATAGTACTGTAGACTATGATTACTTTCTCTGGTGGAGGAGCCATACATTTCTAAAAGCATAAATTCGATTTTAAGATCAGTTGTCAAATTTGAGAACAACGTCTAAGGCTTCTGGCCCCTAAACTATATTCCTCGGAGTATAAATGAAATGAAATGATACGAAAAAATAACTTTATACAGGGACATATGTCCCCTAAGAATGATTACATGGTTCATATAGTGAGATTTTTATCTGGCGAGCGTTTACAAATTTTCAGATAGTAGAATGAAATTACATTGGTATATTGGCTTTACTACTGTTTATAATGTTAATCAATAACTGCCTATTTATTTGATTACAAAGATGTGGAGGTTTGGTTATTCAATAAATGAAGGAATAGGTGTTGTTTAAAGGAGAGAATGGATGAGGACTGGCGAATGGAGATGGGAAGAGAATTCCAGAGGGAGGTTGCACGTATGACGAAGGATTTGCTAAAGAAGGAGGTTCTATAGGAGGGCATATATAAATCATTCGGATGGGATCTGGTGTTTAATGAGTGGATGGATGAACGAAGAGTGAGGAGATCTATGATATAGGTAGGTTTTTTGATGTTAAGAACTTGGAATAGAAAAACACCAAGGAGGTTGGATAGTGCCACTTCAACTCGGAATACCAGCGGGAGACTTGAGCGTGCCTAGGGAACCCAAAGATAAATCTTACAAAACAATTCATACTCCGATATGTACTTCCTCGGAGTACAATTTCTAACTGGTAATGAATGTAGCTCTTCTGTGAAATTATTTATTCGTTATAAATTCTTCAGTGAAACACAAATGTGGTTGGGATTAAAAAACAAAATGGTGTCAATATGATGGCTTGGACGCTCGGCTGTTCCACTCATCCCCCAAACCACAATCCTGCAGATTTCAACTGTCGGAAGTAAACACGTGTGGACGTGATCTGAAAACTTTAATCACTACCACCACCGACGCTTAGAAACGTGTAGGGAACAGTTCAAGAACAATCTATTTTTTGATGCTGATATGACCTCAATCTCCACACATTAATTTATTTCGTTTTATTAGACAAATTCCAAAAATGGTACTATGGAGTCGTCCTACAAACTGTCACAAAGCTATTACTATTTGAGTTTTATTCGACCGAAATTATTTATTTATTACTACTATTTGAATTGTATTTGACCGCTCCCTGTCGGCGATCTTCCAGTATGTCACAAAGCTAGTATGGTTTGTCACGCTTACAATATTATCTTTGGAAGACGTCCGATTCCTAATAAAATCAAAACTTTTTATTTTCAGCTGTCACAATAACAGTTCCACATCGGTATAACGTCATAACATTGTTGCTATAAACGGTATATAGCACTGTTTTTAGAGAAATTTCAAATCTACCTCTTTGAGAAATTGATCGGTATAGATAGTGAATGTAATGAGCATAACAATACCATCTAAAGGCCTGTCAACTTTAAATATAAGCTTATTAAAATATTTTTTTCTACTCCGTTATTCGTGCTATGTTTAAAAGTTTACTGAAATGGCATCAAGTAAATCAAACACATCTCATCCTAATGACAAGTATAACTTCACCGATTTTAACGAAAACAAAGCTCCTATTAATTTAAGTCTAGCACCTTATTGGTTTCTTGTTATTTTAAGAATAGCACTTATATTTATACCACAAGATGGTTATATCCATCCTGATGAATATTTCCAGTCTCTAGAGATTCTTAATAGTAAGATATAATCTTGTATTTCTTATTAATAAGTTTCTGATGTCAAATTGTTACTAAATCGCTTCTTGTTACTTTAGGTGATATTTTTAATGTGGCTTCCATAAGACCTTGGGAGTTCAATTCTACATACCCCATAAGAAGTGTTGCTCTACCTTATGTTGTTATGGGTTTTCCACTCTTTTTACTTAAAAGTATTGCACCGTTCCTAAACTTATGGTTTAGTATCAAAATTATTACTCCTTACACATTATTAGTCGTACCTCGTCTAGCTTGCTGTGTTCTATCATTTGTGACTGATCACTGTATGTACAGGTATTAAACATGTCGTATTGAAATATGTATTTAAACCTATTTAAGATTTGTTGATTATTATTAACATTGGTTTTTTAAATTCAGGATATGCTGTTTGTATAGACAGAATTATAGAGCCCGCTTATTGACATTAGCGAGTTCTTATGTTATGTTAGTTTACAGTACCAGAACGCTTACTAATTCTATTGAATTAGCTCTTGCTTCATACCTGATATATCTTGTTTCATATTGTATGGCAAAATCTGACCAGGTATATTTAATTTAAATTGAACATAGGTAAATTTAAAAATTTTTATTTTATCTTCTAATTTACATTTTTTTAGGTCATATACCAAGAAGAATATTATCAAGAAAGATATAAGCAAGCAGATAATATACAAGACAAAGTCAAATTCCATCGTCTACGCCTGTCTTTACCATGGCATACCTTTGCGAATGTGTTTTATATTGCTACCGTGACTGTGTTAGGTGTTTTTAACCGCCCCACATTTTTTGCTTTTGCATTTCCACCAATATTCTTTTGGCTACTGCGAGGTATGGGCTCTAATTTGGTCGGTTTTACTGATTTCAACATCAGAATGTTTGCCCTGTTTTTGTGTTCAATACCATCTATGTGCCTCATGGCTGCTGTAGATTCTTATTATTATGAAAATCTTACATATAAAGATTTCCTTCAGAGTAGGATAAGTCTATGGTCAAAAATTGTAGTTACTCCATTTAATTTTATAACCTACAATCTGGACTCACGTAATTTAAAAGAACATGGCATTCATCCCCGTTACACCCACTTTCTTGTTAATATACCACTTTTGTACAATGTTCTTGGGGTTTCTGGATTAATTGGCTTTCTTCATATCCTATACAGGTATAATTATTTATCATAACTTTAATTTATGTTCCTTTTTGTTATTATTATATTATAATGAAATTTGAAATACAATAGGTCATACATCTAAAATTTTGTTATTACTTGACAAGTTTTTAGTTTTCAGATATTTTAATTTTTATTTAGTGTCCATGATTTCTTTTGTTTTAAATATTTTTTCTTTTTTTAGAGCATTTATGAGGCGTTGGAGTAGTCTTCCTCGAGTTCAAAGTATAATTGGACTGATGACTTCATCGTTTGTTATTCCAATTACTCTACTCTCTGCTATTCCTCATCAAGAACCACGTTTCTTGATTCCAGTGACTTTGCCGCTTGTATTTCTTCACTCACAACGAATTCGTTCTATATCTGAAAATAGTTCTGTTGTTAGCAAGAAAGAGAATGGCTATACTGCTTTCCTTAAAGCAAAGGTAATGAGATGATTTGGATTCTTTTATGTTTAGCTAGAAATACCCTCTTACCCATTTAAGTTTAATTAACAATGTGAATGACTCTACAGGTTAAACCTGACTCTAGAAATGGCCTTCTAACTACTTGGTATATAGTGAATATTATATTCTCTGTCTTTTTTGGATTTGTTCATCAAGCTGGTGTTTATAATTTAGGTAATGTGCTTAAATATTACATACATGTATTTAATCTGTTCTGAGCTATTTGATGTGCCCCAAAATTTTATATTATTTCTGGTTGGGAGGGAATAGCACAAGAGCCCAAGAGAAGAAAACAGGCAGTTATCTCATCCCCATTTTTTATTACTTTAATGATAATTATGTTTAATTACTAGTCTGAATTGATGAGTCTGCCCATAGGAAGAGAGAATGAAAAATGGCAGCTGTTTCAAAATGTTAAAAAAAAAAAAATTCATTCGGAGCTCTATATCTTTAAAACTACTTACGACATTAGAAAACTTAAGAGAATATTATTTAAAGAAGAATACATTTTCTAAAATATGAGCTCTAATAGAGCTTTTTGTGTTCAATAGTTCCTGAGATATAGTTTTTAAAAAATGCAGAGAAAAGGCAATAGTTAGTGAATTTATTTTGAGAAATTTCTATCTCAAAAACCACTGGAAGTACAGATGTCTATTAGCACTCAAATTAAAGCTAGTTAAATGTAAAATTAAGGAGTTTATGACATTTATCTTCATTGTAGTAGTATCTTTTATGATATAGAGATCTGAATGAAAAATAAATTTTTTTTAACTTTTTGAAACAGCCACCATTTTTTATTCTCCCTACTTATACTTGTCGGATGCATCAATTTAGGCTAGTAATTACATAGTTTTCATTAAAGTAATAAAAAATTGGGGTGAAAAAACTGCCTTTTTTTTCTCCCCGGTTCTTGTACCAGAATATGTAGTGGAAGAGATACCATTGAGGTTCTTAGTGTCCTCATTTTCAACGAGATGAAGTACCCAATTAGTTTCCATTCCTTATAGATACCACCTAATGGTTATTCTTTCCTCCATTTAATGATAGAACTGTTCTTAAACTATAATTAAATATATATATATATTTGTATAAAGAAGCCATATCTAAAGATCATTTCTGATGTATCAGCTGAATCTTGTACTTCTTTCCTCTACATTAATTTTAATAGTGTTTCTGAAATGGAAGTGATTTATACTTATAAGTAGGATTTTGGCGATTTAGCAAAGTTATAGAAAATAAGTAGAATTTTTGTGATTCAGCAAAGTTATAAAAAGTGAAGGATATTAAATAATATTCTAGGGACAGCTGATTTCATAAAATGAAGGACCATGTTAATTTTCATCAGTTCATAATATAATATAGATTTAATACTTCCTAGTAAATCAATTTTCAATATATACATTATTTATTCATACTTGATTTACTAGTAAGTTATACTCTTTATCTGATAGAAATTAACATTCCAATTTTAAACAGTACTAGTAGTGGTGGAGAAAAAAGTTCAGAAAGTGAAAGTATTGGTCATTTTTGCTAAATTTTAAACTGTATAATGTAATCCATATTTTACATCATTCATTTCATATCAGCCCCCATTTTTCTATGCTCATTGCTGATATTTTCGTTCTTTTCTGTGTTCAGTTGATCATTTCTCAAAAGAAATTGAAGCCAAACCTAGACTGACAATGATTCATTTGGTTACTTCCCACATGTATCCATTACCGATATCTCTTCTTCAGCTTAAATATGGTTCTGCTGCAACAGTTCATTTTACCAATTCTACAAGGTATGTAAAAAATGTGTATGCGTATATTTTGATAAAACAATTTGTTTTCTTAAATCTGTAGTGAAAGAAAAATAAATCATATACCCAAAAGCTCGATTTATAATAAGAATAGAAGTTAAATAATTTACTTTAATTACTCCCTTTCTGCTCTGATATAATAATATTGTGAACCATTACAACTCATGAAGGGTCATGAGTTCAGTACTTTGTACGGAAGTACTGTTATTAGAACAATGGATATACAAGAAGGTGATTTTTTTTTATTAAGGTTAACCGCCCAGAATTAAGCGTACCCACTTTCTAGAGGCTAGGTGGACTCCAGAAGGGTTGGCTCACGGAATTAATATTTATCTGTCATAGTTGGATTTGAACCTGGGTCTTTAGTCTACACACGGAACTACCTAATCCCCCCTCCTATAATATAAAATAAAAGGAAATCGTAAAGTAAATAAATCATTTGGAAAAATGAATAAAATAAATTAGTAATTGACAGATATGAGCTTGCCTTTACAAAGATAAAGAATGATAACACTCATCATAAATCATGTTAAACTGTTCAAATATTTATTTAAATGTTAAATGTTATTTAAGTATTAAATGTTTTTAGTAATGTATTCAGTAAATGTATTCATATGTAATAATGTAAATGTATTCATTAACAGAAAAACTGTTAATTTGACTAATAATAATGAACTGCTCTGAGAGATTCTCATATTATTTCAATGCTAGTAGTTTACTGTAATCAGTAGAAAATTTTGAGGTTTATAGTTGGAGATGGCTACTGTAGATAGATGGGAGATCAGTTATACTAAGTCTACAAGCAAACCACTCTGCCCTCTTGTTTGCACCCAACACTTTGTTAGGCAACCCTGGATCAAAGCCATTGGCCCTAGACCCTCTCTATGCCTTCGTAAACCTCATTAACCATAAATAGTTTCTGACGAAAGCCTAAGAACCTATTTTCTCAGTACATGAAATTACAGGAAACTAAATTTCACCAGTTAATACAGTTGCATTTGTACAGAAGTGATCTCATAGTTGCTCTGTGTTAGGGAAAGTCTTTTTCTTTATTCTTTCTAGAAACGTAAACTGAAATGACCGAAGTCGACTCTCTGTCATTACCTCTCTCAGTGTGCTTTATGTCTTCCTTTCTCAGTCTGGTGAAGCCTTTTGGAGGTCTACAAAGCAGATAGAAAGCCTATTATTCTTCTTAACAGTTTTCTCTATAATTTGTTGCACGGTGAAAATGAGATGTTATGTGCTTCACTTAGCTCTGAAGCCATTCTATTCTCCTCCGTGCAGGCTATTGACTATTATCATCATTCTTGTCTCTGGTATTATGGTAAACCTTGCCTGGTACACTGAGAAACAATATCCCATTATGATTGCTACACTTTTTATTATCTCCTTTCTTATAAATGGCCACCATCACTGCTACTTCTCAGTCCTTTTCTTTGTGAATTGAATTCAGAAGATGAAACATCTCTTGGCCTTTGCAGTACTTATGCATGTTGTTGATCATTTCAGAACTAATTTCGTCTCTAGTCCTGCTGCCTTGCCTAGTTTGATCTTGTATTTCCTACAGTTTTTCCTTGCTAATATAACTCAAACATACTAAACTAAACCCAAACATATTCTGCAATCGTTCGGGTTTCATACAACTCTGCATCTCTCTCTTCTAGAAAGTCTTCGAAATACCCCCATCTTTTCATAATGAGCTCATCACTGTTGGGCGAGGAGCATTTCATAAAAAAAAATACCAACCTCCTTCTCAGTGAAAAAACTAACCCTGGTTTGTTGTTGATGTGTTTCAATATAAATAGCTTAAAAAAAAGAAATAGTGTAAAATAGGCAAAGGACCCGAAATAAATTTGTAATAAAATAAAAATACATAAATTTTGAAATAATGTGGAGTTTATCTCAAAAAATTAATTAATAGGTTGATCTGATAACCAATGAGGTTACCTCGGTGAGTTGATATGGCTGAGCTGGTGGGTGATTGTGTCTACATAGGTGGGTTGTGGTAGATGAACATTATACTGGACATTGACTGCCTGGGAGACCCTTATCAGCGTCTATAAAAAACTTAATCCTACTCCATTCAGTACTGTCTCTTGACTGAGGTCCCCATAAACATGCAATACTTATGTATAAAAATACACCAACAACATTGAAGTATTTTACCTAACCAACAGTTAAGATGTGGTTATAATTTAAAAAAAAGAAATATATGGTTAAAAATTCAGTCAACTGAAAAGGCTTATAAACAAAAAATTGAATTAAAAATTAAATACCTTCCCCTGGACTTAAAAAATCACACCAAATCATATCCCAATTTCTATCTTTGATTCCTTTTCTGAAGGTGGTCCATCCATTCATTTCTATGATAACTTTGTTGAAGACATTATGGTTTTCTTTACCATTGATCTCAAGGTACAAAGAAAAATCTTGAGGTTTGCTTTTTTTGCTCCAAGCACTTTTAATTTAGCTTCTTTCCTGCAATTCTTGTGTACTTGATGAGAAGTAAGAGTTGTTAAGCTCAGGTGATTCTTCAATACAACCTTCTTAATCAAAGAGCCCATGCAAAAAAATCGACATTATCTGATGAAAACTTTGATAGCACTTTTTTTGAATCTTTATTGCATTAAAAATAAAGAGATGAAAGTCTGCCATTCAGATAATACTACCTCCAAAAATATATTCATTTATTTCAACAGACAATACAAAAAAATTCATTTTTAAGTTGTGTGTTTCCTGAACTAGAAAATGGTTCAGTTTTTAAATATACTATACAAGATATACAGTATTAATAAATATTGAAGTATTAAATCTAATTTAATGTTCTAAAAATTAGTTTGTAACGTTTACCTTCCTTGTAGTAGTAGTTATAGAAAATTATATCTCAGGAACTATTAGACGTACAGATATTCCTCAATATAGAAATTAAAGATAGTTTAATGTACTATAAAGTAGTCTTTGACGTTTATCTTCGTAGGAGTAGTTGTTTTCATGATATTTACCAAAATGAATTCATAAGATGTTGATTAAGATGTTCTACTTGTTCGAAAAAAAATTTGTTTTATGGAAAATTACATCTCTGGAAATATTAGACATACAGATGTCTGTCAACACTCAAATTAAAGCTAGTTTAATATGCTACAAAGTAATTTATGATTAGGAGTGGTAGTTTTATAGTAGTAGGTAGCAGTCGGTAGGTATCTTACTGACTGACTCTTATTTCTTGTTTGGCAATGCAATTAAGATTAAAAAAGTGCTATCAAAGTTGTCATCAGATAATTTCTTTTTTTGTTTTTTTTGCATGTGCTCTCGAGCTTTCTTTTCTTGGATTCCCTTTTTCACCTCCTCTGTTAACTAGATAGTTATTGTAGGACCAGATCAAACACTCTTTTCACCATAAACAAATTTCAAAGCATCAAGGAGGATCTCCCTAAAACCTTCCTGCTCATGTCTATGCCATCACTATCCCACAACCGAGCTACAGCCATCCTTTCTATTTCTTCTTGGAAATAAGTTTCCATTCCATCCTGCCATTATTTCTCACATGAAACTTCTGAATATAGTGATGTACTTATGGGTTATAATGTACATAAAAAGGAAAAAAAAATACAGTGTGATTGAAATGACCCTAGCACCAGTATTATCATTAATAATAAGGATAAGTGTTATCATTAATTTTTATCACTAAATTAAACATATGAACTCTTGTTTAATAAAAATGCAACTTTTTCTTATTATCTCACATTTACCATATTCCTATTCCCTCAATGATCTCTCTATCATCTCCACAATTTCATACTTTATCCATATTATTTAGAAATTAATTGGAACTATATGGCTATGTTACATTTTTTTAATGAAGATAACTTTATTTAGGAGATTCCAAAGATCAAGGGATGTTTATACTTATGAGCTTGGAACAGCAAGCATGGAATCTGTGACAGACAAACTTGCTGAGCTGCTACACACCTCCGAACAGAACTGGAAAGAAAAACGACTTAAGTATCGCCTCTATTACGCTTGTCCAGGAACTTTGAAGACTGACTTCGAGCTGGCCTGCCTTGCACACAAAATGAAAGCTAAAATAGAAACAGTTTTCCATCGCCATTTTTCTACTGAAGCTATGCCATACGAAAATTTAAACAATTTATTGGATAATCTCAGCCTTGTTTTGTATAGGTTGAGCCCAGGAGAAACCTAATTTATTGTTTCATTTTTAAAATCAAATCATTGAAAAATGATATCTAGCACTTTCAATCGTATTTTTAATTGTTTCTTTTTAAAAGGAACTTAGAAGACAAAATAAATGTAATGTTAATGACATGAAGATAAGGTATAAAATTTTGTGTTTATCTTCAGAAATATAAATTTAATGCCAAACAGATCATTAATTTTATATTTATCTTATAAGTAAGATTATGCAAGTGCATATTTAAGGTATTATGCATGTTTAAACAAAATTTGTTCGTTTTTACACAGGTAAGACGTGTAGTAGAAAAAGCACTTTTAAGTTGGTTGAATATAATCAAGTATCAACTTTATTGGAGTGGATATTTATCATTTTGAATATAAATTGGAATTTTTAAGTTGAAATAATATTTACTGAAACTCCATTTAGGATTTCCTGATTTTATTGTACATTCCATGTTTTAGTTCATTAAGGATAATTTCAATTTAATTAAAATTCATTCCAATTTAAAAAAAAAAATTATGTTTTTAAGATATTATAATATAAT
>NW_027110212.1:0-5631 GCF_000696795.3 Halyomorpha halys
TTTTAACTATGATATATATAGCTGACCTGATTACAATAGGGGAATTGAAAATATGACAAATATGGGGATTGTAAAGGAGCATAAATATGGGACAACATAGAGAATATATTATATTCATCTTTGAAAGTTTTCTAATATTTTTTTTTTCTTTTTAATAAGTTCTCAACTATTATATATTATATATAATGAAAATATTATATCTTTTCTTTAGATTCAGTCAGTTTGACATCTAATCCTCGCATTGGCGTGTTCCTCACTCTATACCCTATCGTTTCTTTCCTGATGTCGGCGTAGAACTCGCTTATATTTCCTGCTTCTTAATAGCATGCAATCATTCTTCGACTTTTTTTTTTCTTTTCTCATTATTCTATTTGCCTTTGATCTGCTGGATCTGACCCAGCTTTGTTTGATCAGTTCTGGCTAGGCTGAAGACTTCTCACCTCCACTGCCTTAATGCATTCTTCTATGGACCACTTCTTGGCTTTTCGATTCGTTCTGAATAGCTATCACTTTCTTGGCTGTTTCCTTTAACCATGCCTTCACGGTGTTTTTACTGTCCGGTTCGAGTCTCTTATTCAGCTAAACTTGGAATTTATTTTTTACTTCAGGGTTTTTCAGATTCTGGACTTCTTTAGACTTGGTTCACAATTTCTGGTGGATCAACTGGTGGATTCTCTTCAGCTTCTTACTGAATTTTAATCTGATCTGAGTATGATTCACTCCACCATAGCTTTTATGTCTTCTATTGAGCTCTGATGTCGATGTTTTAGGTATTAGGTGCTGCTAGACTAATACGAGTACATCTCTCTCGATTGTCCATTCTTGTTTCTTGGAAGCTTTGGCCTCCAATAATGAGCCTAAATTGGGATTCTCGACCTATCTTGGATGTATATATGGAGCGGGTTAGCTCAGTTTGTAAGGTCTTGTGCTTCTTATTCCAAGAGTGTTCGAGTCCAGCTAAAGTGGAAAATAATTTATTCAGTTATATTAGTCGCGGATTGACCTTGGTCGGAAAACCCTCTTGTTCCATACCCAACCTTCAAAAAGTGGGCAACTTTAAATTAAATTCTGGCCGGATCACATCCCTGCTCAACCGTTGGTCTAGTAATAGTATTTCCTTACAAAGTACTGAACTCTTTGCCCTTTAAAGGGTTGTAGTGATACAGATATATAAATATGAACGATCGGTCGCAAAACCTGGTAACTGATCAAAGTTACCACTAAGTTATGGTTAGTGATTACTGATAAAACTTTAAATATTGCAATTTGGAACAGTTTAACATTTAAAAAGTTTTTGTTTTTGCAATTACCATATTTTACGGCTGAACACCTTGAGAGAGCTATAAAGAGATACAACTCCTATAATCTTGTACCCACAATACACAATAATTTTGTTTTATGAAAAAAATAATTTATTAGTTTATGATCAAGATGAATAATTATTAATTTAGGAATAAAATTTCAACGTTTGTACCGTAAGCACTAAGGGGAAATTACTATTGGATGTATGCACGAGGTCCGAGTACTATCTTATGTTAATTTATGTTAATGCGTTTGTGATTCTGGTCCAGATAGCGCTCTGATCACATAATAGAGGTTACCAGGAGTTAGTAAAAAGTAATATCTTGAGTTAATTAGGTACTTGTTATCAGCTATTTAATTGGTTCGTGCCTATTTAATAATTACTACATAATACAGTAAGTTTCTTGTAAATTACACTGTATTACACAGATGTTATCCTCTGTTTTTTAATTTATATTATTAAATTATCATAATTTACCATAGTATTTAGGTTGATACTGGCGTGTCTATATTAATTTAAGCGATATCTATGTTAATCTATGATTGTTATTTTTTTATTTATTAATTTATGACTAATTACAACTGTATTAAAAAAATATATAAATGTAAATTTTATGAGGGTCATATTAAAATGGCATAATCCTGTGGAGAATCTACTCATTGATAGATCTCCAGCAACATTTCTTGAGTAGAAGATCTCAATCCCATCTTCTTTTCGGACGGCTAGGAGGATTATCAGGTACTGAACAGGAAGCAGGTGGGTTAATATGGTTAGGGAGCCATAATGGAAGGATTAATATTTGTTTCGGGTTAAATCGGTAACATATGGAACGTTGAGGTCCTAATGGATGACTTGATTTGAGACAAAGTAAAGATTTTCGATTGTAAGGATTGGATACGAGAGGAATTCGGGGATTTAGAGGAGCCTCAAAACTCAACTCTCTAAGAGTACTTTCAAACAAACCTATAATTGTTAAAACTGTAGCTATTCTGTTTATATAATTAACTGTTGGGTTTACACTACTACAAAGTATATATATATATATATACTTGAAAAGCCTATGAACAAATTTAAAAAAACTAGTTAAAAATTAAATTTAAGTGTAGGTTGTAATTATTTACCCTGACGACAGGTTGTTCGTCCACATGTCGGTTGGCAGCCTGAAAAAAAATAAAACGAATCAATCAAAATGACATCATATAATATAATATTAATGTAGAATTTCATAATAAACGTTATAATATTCCTTAATAATATATTTTCGTTAAAGGGAAAAATCTAAGAATAAAAAAAATCTTGTGTTTTAGCTTCTTCAGAGTTTCATTTATTTCTATTACTATGTATTATTACATTTTTTGGCCTTTAAAAATTATTGTAAAACAAAATTATTTTTTCATTACAATAAAATTAAAGGCTATACTTCCTAATTTTCCGTATGAATTACTATTCCATTATAAATTTTTGTATATATATACCTCACAGCATACGTAATGCATTGTTGTATAAACAATAACGCACTTCACTCTTCCTAATCTGTAAAAATTTTGGAATTTTGATTTGAGTTTTTCTCGGTCATAATAGTCGTATTTGGTTTATCTTATGAGAAAGGGGCGATTTTTTTTTATTACAGGTTTTTTATAGTAAATAAGTTTTTTAAAATAATTCACATTAGACAATATTTTGATTTAACGATCCCTGAAGGCACACACCACTAAAATCTGATAAAAAGTTATTATAGTTATTAATAATTTGCCTGTAAATGGTATGATCGAAAAAATCATTTTAGAATAAAATTTCTTATTAATATTAATCATCATAATTTGTACCAGTAAACCATTTTTAAGGATTTTGTCGATTTAGGACACGTCAGATCAAAAAAAAGTGTCCGTGTGAATTGTTCTTAAAACCTGATTTACTATTAGAATAAGTAGAAAAAAACTATACAATGCCACCGTAATGACACAACGAAAATCAAATATGGGTTACGAGAAGTGATATATGTTATGAAGTAAATACTTAAACACAAAAGATATATTATAACATCCCTTGCTACCACTCTGTAATTTTGTTTATTGCTCTAGGTGCCGGAGGGCTGGTCACAAACTATCGGAACAGGGAGGGCGAGGTGACAAAGGGTTAACACCTCCACTCAATTAGAATAATAGTATAATAATACCTGAAGTGAGGTAGGTGGGGGAGATAACAAACTTTTGCAGCCACATATTGTATAATTAATCCACGGAATGTTCACAAAAGCATCCCTAGTCACATTGTCAATGATAATATGTATCACTCCAAAATTATATATTTATTACACTAAGATCTAACAACAAAACGAGGCAATAAAATGAACCTATTATCTTATCGATTGTTTACATTTTTTCTTGTCTATAGTTCAACCTTAACAAAAATAAAGTAATATAATCTTTGATTTTAGGTCCAGTGGCTTTTAGTTAGTATGCCTAGTCTAATATCAATAAGTTATACGCTAGGTTCCCTAGGTGCTCGCTTTAACCGGGTTTCTTCTCCTTCCCTTCGAAAAAAAATACCCACTCTATAGAGGGTAGATCCGCCTGAGCAGGGTATTCACGACCTGCAAAATAAAAATTTATTTTGCTAGCATGATCTGCTCGAAGTTAGGCGAAGTCCGGAACTCCCTAACTCATAATAATTCTGAAATTTGATATATTGAAACTAGAAATAAATACGCATAAAATAATTGGTTAGAAAAGGCGATGATTTCAGTTAAGAAGATACAACTAAAATGGCCCATGAGAATTTTATTTTTTTACTGATTTTTCAAGCGATAATTTTCCAACGTGGGGGTATAAAAAATAACTACAAAATGATGAATAAGTTTGTAAATAAATTAAAAATGATATGTTTTCTTTTCGAATCTAACTTATAAATAATAATAATAAATGAAAAAAAAAACGAATAAAAGAAACTTTTATCCAAATGGTTTTAAAATAGAAACTTTTGTGTAGTATACAAAATATAAGTAATACTAATTAAACTATAAATTGTCCAAGTATTTATTTAAATTAATAATTAAATAAAATCTTTAGATTATTTTCATTTTCTTCATATTTAAGACATGTTTTGACCAAGAGATAGACTGATACGTTAGTGCAGCGGATCCCAAAGCTAATTCGTGGCACTAAGAGGTGCCCTATGTGTATTTTTAATTTAAACTTTTCATAAGACTGGGAAATAAAAAAAAAAATTAAATAACAAATATAAAGTGCATTCCAGCAATACTTTACACCGTTTTTTCTTCTTTCCCTACTCATTTGGGAATAATTGTGCCGAAATTTTTATTGTTTTGTGTTTTTTTCTTAGCTCGATAAGGGCGCCACGAATTCTTTTGGTCAACAAGGTTGCCGCGAATTTTTTTAGCACAAGAATGGTTTCCGTTGTGGAAAATGTTTTGGAACAGCTTTGCTAGTGTTCTTTTATACGAAATCAAACTAATAGCTTATGTAAGTAGTAAATATATAATACAATTATATTATAATATTTAATATATAATTTCAGTAATTGATATGGAATTAACACGGTTCAACAACCGGAGAAAAAGGAAAATCTTGTTACCTCGATAATTCTTGAGGGCCGTAGCCGTTAACCCAAGCGTAGGCAACTGGGTCGGGGCTGGAGTACATCGTTGATGTCGGGAGGATTCTGGATGGCTAAATTAACAATAGGTCAATATCGGGATCTTCTCCAGGGCGGACTCCGAAGGACAAGTTTGGGTTATCAACTATCGTCGTTAATCCAAAACAGTACTAACAATAATAAAGTCGAACTTGACATTGTATATTACTACAACTGCCTCAGTAGATAACCATTATCTTTCTTTTAAAACCAAAACAAGACTAGCAAACATAAAAGAAGTGAATAAAATTATTATTTTTGATTAACTTATTAAAATAAAAAATGAACGACTCAATCACCCCTTGTATTTGATCTTCCATATCTTTTAGAACTTACTTCAATTTCATTATCAAACATGTATTTAAAAAAAAACTTACAGCTGATTTAATATAATGAAACGGGGTGTGCCCCAATACATCACACATTTCAGAGATGAACGTAAACACCAATAAAAGCAAATAATATTGTATAAACTCAGACATTCCTTAGAATGGGACTCTACTATAATAAAAGGGCATAGCGGAGATTAACAATATGTTTAATAATATATATTTGTAATTCTTTTTGTTATAGGGGTCAGAAAAAAATATATATATATATAAACATACATTCAATTGACACAGGTTCAACAGATTTCTTGTGTTCTTAATTGTTTGAACAGATAATTTGTTTCA
>NW_027110213.1:0-377 GCF_000696795.3 Halyomorpha halys
CTGCATATCTTAAGCAGTAAGCTAATGCTCATTAATTTAGTTACAATTTCGGAAAAATTAAATTATCAAATATAGTTCAATATGCCATCATATGCCTCATGTGTTAGTTCAAAAGGGAATTGAACCTGAAGAAATTCCAAAAGTATACTGTTAAACTTTTATAAACAATAACACGTACAATTGTACAACTATTGTTTATTTTCAATGATAAAAGTAATTTTTTTTGTATTTATTTTTTATCCGAATTACTATCAAAATAAATTCTAATGCTCACAAAAATAAAAATCTAATTAATATTATTATTAATAATAATATGAATAGGGATATAATTTTCAATATCTCACATATTTTTTCCTACAACTGCAAATAGTAATTTA
>NW_027110213.1:3377-4254 GCF_000696795.3 Halyomorpha halys
CCAACACACTAAAAAACATATATATCAGCCAAAGTTATCAAATAAAATTTTTGGTTGTCGACTTGGTCATTATCCGCTAAAGAACCTATAATAAAAATTTTAATTAAAAAAACAAAACGTGCAATTTTGCGTTTAATAAAATTATTGTTTTTTTGAATGTCTTTTCCATGATCAGAAATTATGTTGAAGTTTAGTGGACTTTGGAACTAGGGACAAAAGATGAATTTTACGAAAATCCTATCCCTAGTGCTAAAAGTTTCAGCATGTATCGACGAGCTGAGTAAATATAAGCTTAGTAACAGCTGTTAAATGTTGTTTTGACAAGCAAGGTTTTTATTACACTATTTCACATTTATTTTGAAGTCACAAAGAGTATTTATTTCTCAATTAATGCTCTAAAAGGTTCTCTAGGCCATTTTTCTACAGACAATGTTTCTTTTACTTGTAGTAAAAAGTGAGTAAAAAACATAAATGATTTTGAAATGAATGTTTTCGTTTGCCTGCTTTAAATATCAGCTTGTAAATCACGAAAAGAACTCACTTTTTTCCGGCATTCCAGTGATAAAAAATAGAAGCTGAAAAATGTTTTCTGTTTTAAAAAAATTTGAGATGCTTCCAATTCATAACAAAAGACTGATCTACATATATTCTACGTAATACATTATTTTTAAAATCTGCCCTGACGCTATCCTTCCTATCACTAAGGTGAGAGGCCATGTTTCACAGCTATAAAGAACAGTGGGAAGGATAAAAATTTTGTAAATACTAACTTCAGGGATTATGTAATTACGAAATACTGAACTCAAATATTATCGGAAACAATAAAAGTAAACAAAAAATTAGTTTTAGGTAGTAATTAACAAATTAGTTTTTTTTA
>NW_027110214.1:0-716 GCF_000696795.3 Halyomorpha halys
AAAAATATTATCCGATATTAAAAATTGTACAAGATAACGGAAGCTGACGAAAAACGCATAAATAAACGAAATCCATTAATACATATTTTTGTATTTCCATGGTTGTTACGACAATAATTAGTTTTACTATTTGGGGTGCTTTTTTAATTTCAAAATCATTTTGATGTTTTTTTGATTTTACTTATTTGTTTTCTTCACTGATCTCACCCCATTCATGTTCTCCTCATGAGCATTATCCACGGTCTGTATTCTACTCATTATTCAAATTACTTTTATATAAAATATATTACATAGGAGAAGTATTACGGTAACGTAATTGTCAGAAGTTCTATGTGAGCTAAAGTTCATTTCTACTCAATGTAGTATTGGATCCAGAATATGCCTCTTGGGGGAGGGGGGGGAATACTACTGTTAAAAAGATGCGAGAGGGATAAAAAGAAGTTTGCCATAATCTTCAATACATGGATTCGTAATATTCATAATTATGAGAGATAGTTGACCGTGGATGACTTAATGACATATTATTTCACTTCCTAAACTTTTTCTAACACATTTGTCGTCACCCTCTTATATACCTTTCCACTTTTAAACTGTTGTAAAATACTTATGACACTTTATCATCTTCCGGTACTTCGTCGTACATGTACATATATATATTTTTAATGAGGTGTACATAGTTAACCGTAGATTAATGATTGGAGAAGTTTGTCGGGGGG
>NW_027110214.1:4610-4808 GCF_000696795.3 Halyomorpha halys
ACTCAGCGATATTTAAGTATCAACAACTTTCTACTGTCGCATGATTTTTTTATTTTTTTTTATTTACTGCCATTTACAACTGTACATTATAATACATTTAGTAAATCTGATATAAGTTAAATTGGAGTGTTACAGGCGTGTAGAGAAACTATCCATTGTTAGCACTCTAATGAAATTTTACATTAGCTGGTCTCGTGG
>NW_027110215.1:0-727 GCF_000696795.3 Halyomorpha halys
GTGAGGTAGGAGCGGATTATAAGGAAATATGTTGGGGGTAGGAATTGACGAAGTTTATAGAGCAGACCTGGATGCCAGACTCGATCGAAAGCTTATCTTCAAATTAATAAATATATTTAATAATATATATATTATTTTTAAATAATAATTTTCAAAACTGGATATATTGAGTTTAGAAAGAAAACTAAAATATTTCTGAATGATCATGATGATGATCTGATCCCGGGGAAGGGCCTCAAAACATTCTTTTAAATGGGAAAAAAATTAAAATAGCAATGCAGTCAAAAGGAAACAAAAAATAGTTAACAACTATTATAAGTTAACCATTATTTTAAGTCAACAACTATTTATGGTTTTCTTTTGACCGCAATCCTGACCATCTTCTTCGTATTTTGAAAAACAATATGGTCAATTAGTTATAGATTTAATTTTTAAAAAATGAAAGATATGAAGAATGCATGATTTCACGTAATATCCAATATAACAAAAAAAAAACTTCCAGTAGTGAAACACTGCTTTTATGAATAATCATTGTATATATTTTTAAAATAATGAATTGACTAAAAGTCTTGACCAGTTAAATAATTTTGCTGTCTTTTTTTACATTACGAATAATAAAAACCTTACTGGAAGATTGTTGATTGACCGTGTGTATAGATGAATGGAATATGGTCCGGGTGCGGTAAAAAAAAACTCAAATAGTAGATAATTATACTATTTTATTGAG
>NW_027110215.1:1732-2815 GCF_000696795.3 Halyomorpha halys
CAATTTATTTTATTTTTTTTTTCGTAACCTCCTTTATTATTATATAAATATTAAAAAAATTGTTTTCTTTCTATTATTTTTACAACACTATACCTAGAATGTATTATATATGTATATATATCTAGAAGGTATTATATTGTACGCTTATATCGATTTATTGAAGTATTTAGTTTCAGTACACACGTTTGTGTTAAAAATTATAATGTAAATACTTTATTTTATAAAATAATTTATTTTATTTAGGGAGCGCTGTAGCCAGGGGGTAAAGCGCGTGGCTATTTAATCCAAGGACCTGAGCTCGAATCCGGCTGGGGAGAAAATTATTTTCTCTTATACTGTCGCCGTGAGTCAACTCCTGTGCGTTTTGGAGCCCTCATGGGGATAAATTGGGTACCCATAATTGGGTTGATCCTGTCCAGATTACCTCCTTGCACAACCGTTGGTCTAGTAACAATACGTTAAGTGCAGTGCCTTAAAATGAGGTAACCTATCCCGCAATATAAATATACTATGCTTTAATAATACTCTATTTTAATATTGATATACTAATTTAATAAGACTCCTTGGCTACGTTTTAATAGAAGCCGAAACATACATATAATGGAATCTAATCTTATCTTATCTAATATATCTTTTAATATTTTCATTTTCGTATTTATAAGAAGAAACGATTTAGGTACCATTATGAAGCAGCTGTTCAGTCAATTTGGGCCGATCAAGAGATACTCGAGCCAATGTTCGGTCGCCAGTAAATTGGTCTCCGAGTGTTAAGTCGTCAATTGATAGTTGTGTGGAAGATTCCTGGCAAGGGGCCAACTGATCCCATTTCTTGAGAAATTACATCTGCTCTTATTTCTTTGTATTAACTGATAGACAGTTCTGATTCCATGGTGTTTATTATTGAACAATTTCATCAAATCGTTCTGTTTAATGGGTCAATTACTGTCCAATGATATTATATTTTTTATTTTTTTTAATATTTTATTTATTTTTATTAACAACTGTATACAAATATATACAACAAGTAAATTTGCTGTAGGTGACATAGTGACATGATACAAACATGTGGAGAATCTACCCACT
>NW_027110216.1:0-2272 GCF_000696795.3 Halyomorpha halys
TGCCACGACCAGCTGAGTGCAAGTATTAAACCTTGGGACATAGATATCAATCGTATGTATTTTAATTGTAGGTTAGGTTATAAGTTAGTAATAAGTACATAGATATAATTAGGATAAGTTAGAATAGGGCCTTTAGTAGTTAAGAATGTTCTTTTAATTTTACAATTAGGTTAAGTAAATCTGTATTGGAATAAACATAGAAGAAAAAAAAATCCACTAGCTTTACATCAATGTCCATTCCTCACAAAAAACAAACGACGACCGACCATATGATTTTTCTCTCCCTCCCTGCCCGATACCTCCCGCGCATGCGCCGCCATCACCAATTCTTCTCTCACAATTCGTCTATTACACATTATAAAAGAATGTAGATATGCTAAATTTTGAAAAATATTTATTTTTATCTTACAGAAATATGATTTCTAGCAAGAGCTTTGCAAATTTCACTAAAACGCCTCCTTTAGTACGTTTTTTAACAGTATACTCACTTTTACTTTATTGATTACCTTTACATTTTTCAATATAATACAAAATAAAACGTAAACAATGTGGATAAAGAAAGGAAGAGGCGCGTGTACTGTAATAAATAACCGATGCCGTCCACAATTAAAGCACAATTTAGCAAATTTAATTGCGACCTTTAAACATTTTAAAATATTAAAAAGTATATTTTAAACCATATAAAAAATTATAAAATTTTAAATATGCGAAGGTCCTGCGTGGAGTACCCCAAGGAGTACCCCCTGTCGTGTTCGTTATTCAACCTTACCATAGACCATCTGTACCGCGACCTCTGCCAGCAAGACTTGGCAAATAAATTCGGTTATAACCTCGACAGTGACCAAGGATGATTCGCGGATGCCCAGGCGATTTCAGCGTCCGACAAGGGTGCTGCGGAAAGAATTATTCAGACCCCAAAAGCAAATAAATTTATGTATAACAAGCTAATTCTTACGGGTTCTGAATGGACCAATGCCCTGAAACCAAACATCAATTATGCACCCCTGCGTGGAGTACCAGGCGTCAGAGAAGTTAGGTCCCTCTGTCGCAATTACAACCGAGAGGCTGAAACACCAGCACATGTACTGGGGAAATGCCCCAACAACTCCCTCCTCGTAAAACTAAAAAAAAAAAATAAATGTATAATTCTTGTACACAATGTAAATATCTTTATGATGTGACATTTAAAAAAAAAAAATATGCTGAGACTATTTTTATTTACAACATTATAAATAATTGTAATTCACTAGTCATAAGTATGTTGTGTATAAAGCAATCCAATGAAGTTGGCCAGTACAACATTTTTTCTAATTAAGTGTTTTCCCTCTTCTCTCTACAACGAGCGCCAATTAAAATAATGAAAATTTAAGGTAACAAGTATGAGATATGGCTAATTTAAGAAGAAAAGAAAAGTTGTGTTAATAAAATAAAACAGAGAAACTGAGATTCTGTTCTTATGGTTGAGAATAGGACATAGGGTCACAAAAACTAATTTTTTGTACTCGAGGTGTAGAATCGACTTTACATACACCCTATAACTTATGTGCCCAATCAAGTATATCTTTTAACCAATTTTTTATTATATTTTTTAAATCTATGTATTAGTTTTGTTTTGGTAAAATGTATTTATTTGTTTGTTTTACTGTAAGCTGATCTACTGCTGTGACTAGTATTGCTCTGGTTTGATTTCACATCGCTGTCTAATAGTGAATTTGTTTAGCGGGTCACTAGAGAGGATCTGAGAGAGGGAATTCGGGAGAGTGAATTTGTCGATCAAATGAAATGAAAATTGTGGAATATAAGGGACAAGAAAGGGAAAGAAAAAAAGGAATAAATTGAAATATTTGTATTTAGTGTGTTAATTGATTGTAAAGGAAAAATAAAGTCGACAAAATTTAGGTCGTAAGTTTACACCTGAGTACAACAAAAAAAGTCTCTTTGACCCATGTTCGATTCTCAACCATATAGGCAGAATCTAAGTTTTCGTGTGTTTTTTTGTCGACTTTTCTTCATAAAAATAGCCATTAGTCCTAAAGCAAAATTAAACAACCGGCTGGAAAGCTCATTAAATGTTCCAACAATGTCCTAAACTAATTTGGTTACAATGATTGACATTTGTAATAGACGAATTGTGAGAGAAGAATTGGTGATGGCGGTGCATGCGCGGGAGGTATCGGGCAGGGAGGGAGAGAAAAATCATATGGTCGGTCGTCGTTTGTTTTTTGTGAGAAATGGACATTGATGTAAAGCTGGTGGATTTTTTGGTTTTCTC
>NW_027110217.1:0-2147 GCF_000696795.3 Halyomorpha halys
GACGTCATCAAAATGCTGGCTTCTGATTGGCTGCCCACGGAAGTGCTCCAGCTCCCCCATACTCTCACTACTGCCGATGGTGCTGCTATCTATCGGTCACCGTCTGAACTAACAACCCTGCACTCTGGTGGCAAGTCGAGGAACTCCCTGCTCAAAAAAACGCCCCAGCTCCCCCATATTCTCTCTACTGTTATTGTATAGACCGGTTCTGATATTTATATGATGATATTCTGTCAGTCTATTTTTTAAATATAAAATAACTAGTAGATATGCTTCGCAATCACTAATTTTTTTTATAAACTAATTGAACACAATTGAAAGTTTAATATAAATTAATATGTTTTAATATAGGTAAACGTACAATAGGATCTTTATCCACAAATAATAGTTCGAATTTATTTATTTTTTCTTTCGCATAACCAAATTACATTAATCAAGAACCAAAAAAAAAAAAATTGCCCATTTATTATAACAATTCTAATAACAAAACCTACCTTTCTAGGCTATAAATATTCCACAGTGCTTACGAAACTTCATTTTGTTTTTTTACTTTATATCAATCTTATTAACAATTTTCATTTGTGTTTGTTATCAACTTTATTTTATGTTAATTTAGCTTCTGAATGGTTGTAGTTATGTGGGATTTGTAGAAAATTCTGAGAAGTTATGAAAGATTATTTGAACAATGGACATCAGAACATGGAAAAAAAACACACCAAAAATGAAGTTACAAAATTTTCTAATTTCTTTGTAAAATTATGTTTAACGGTTTCGGATGACGCTAAAACCAAAAACAGATTTGCTTTTTCAAAAATAAAGTTTACCTACTTTACATAAGTCGCATTATGCTTTATAATATTTTATGAATATAAAATCATTTATATATTTTTTCTTATTCTTTCTGAAAGAGACAACCCGTGAACAAAATGTAAACTTTCTGAGCTACACGCCAAAAATGTTTAATTTTGTTCATTTTTTTTTTTGCTATATAAATCGAAGATTTCGGAGCTTTTTATGTTTCCATGTTGTCATGGAGTATATAATCGGTCTAGTAATTAAAAATTGGACAAAAATTTGAACAATTCCTTTTTACATTATTGGTATTCTAATTATTGGACCATAGAAATACTTATAAAAAATAAAATAAATAAAGTTCAATGTGGAGTTTGACGTCTTTATATTCCCTAACATAGCCCAAAAAAATGGGGTACTCTACGAGTTACATGCTTATTTTCACCAGAGAGAGACAGTCGAGATTTATTTAAGTTCTACTATGAACTAAAGTCAACCCGCCGCTCAGGCTGGATTCGAACCGACAACGAGAATGCTTTTAGGCTCAGCACGCTTAGGTCCCGGCTCATGCTTTATATGGTTTTAAGCCATTAATGTAAAAAAACATTGATTAGTAAATAGATGGTTTATAAATTTATTAAATATACATAAGTATAAATTTGAAACTCCATAGTAAATTTGGTGTTATTTATTGATATGCATATTTGTTTTAAATATGATTTGACTCAGAATCAATAGCCTGTAAACAAAGGCATTAATATAAAGTGTTATTATTAATAAATAATTTATTTATTTAAATTTACAACTGCATTCATATAAAATCTAGTAAATGTGATGTTAGATTACAATTGTATGATATAGACATGTACAGAAACTACTCGTTAGGTAGTACTCTAATAATATTTTTACATTAGAAGGTCTCGTGGCCATCTTCTTTTCAGGTACCTCGGAGGATGGTCAAGAATAAAAGAGGAAGCAAGGTTAGAAACTAGTGTGTTTGGGTGGTTAGGGAGTTATTAATGGAAGGAATGATATCAGGTTCGGGCTAGATCGGTTACAGAGGGAACATTAAGGTCTTTATGGATAATTTTATTTGTGACAAAGTAAGGAGCATTGAGGATTTTACGAAGGACTTTGAATAGAAGAAGGATGTGAGAGGAATTCGAATGTCCAGATAGGCCTTATTATAGTCATATAGATCCGTCTTTTGTAATAGATAGGAAGTTTAGACCGTTTGTCTAGTAATTGTAATCGTAATCGACGTGCAGTTTCCTGTCTTTTCAGTCCTGTGTGAGGATTCCAGCTTGTGTCGTTTGTCCAGATGTAGCCCAAGATAACGAATCTGTTCTACAGGA
>NW_027110217.1:2897-3378 GCF_000696795.3 Halyomorpha halys
TTATTATAAATAACAAATAAAAATGAAAATTATTAATAAAATTGATAAAAACTAAAAACAAAAGTTTAATAAGCACTGCAGAATATTTATATAACATTTCTAACCTAATAAAGGTAGGTTTTATTATTAGAATTGTGATAATACATGGCTAGTGTTTTTGTTGTTGTTTTTTGTATATTCAATGCGGAGTTTGACGTCTTTATGTTCCCTAACTTAGCCCAGAAAAAATGGGGTACTCTACGAGTTACATGCTTATTTTAACCAGAGAGGGACAGTCAAGATTTATTTAAGTTCCACTACGAACTAAAGTCAACCTGCTCAGGCCGGATTCGAACCAACAACGAGAATGCTTTATGGCTCAGTACGCTCAGGTCCCGGCTCATGCGTTATATGGTTTTAAGCCATTAATGTAAAGGCATAATTGATTAGTAAATAGATTACTATTAGTTTAGAAACTTATTAAATAAACATAAATTTAAAA
>NW_027110218.1:0-372 GCF_000696795.3 Halyomorpha halys
TGAATTAAAAGAATAAGTAAACAGAGAAATCATATGTAATTTTTTCTATAAAAATAATCACACAACTCAGTACTTCATATATGTAAATAATTTGTAACAGTAAATAATATGTAAACGAAAATTCACAAATACCAATAACGCCACGAAATATCCAGCCAATAATATTGAATCCAAATATCGGTATACCAGATACATAAAGATTAAGATATTTTAAGTAAATATCACCAGTAATTCCGATATTTATTATCGATAGTCGAACATGAATATCGAAATAAAATTTTATTTTATTTATTTATTGATATTTACAACTGTATAAAAAAATACAGCCAGTAAATTTGATCATAATGACATAATGATATGATACAGGATGTA
>NW_027110218.1:625-969 GCF_000696795.3 Halyomorpha halys
ATTTTTAAAAAAGTACATACGTATATGAATTAAAAGAATAAGTAAACAGAGAAATCATATGTAATTTTTTCTATAAAAATAATCACACAACTCAGAACTTCATATATGTAAATAATTTGTAACAGTAAATAATATGTAAACGAAAATTCACAAATACCAATAACGTCACGAAATATCCAGCCAATAATATTGAATCCAAATATCGGTATACCAGATACATACAGATTAAGATATTTTAAGTAAATATCACCAGTAATTCCGATATTTATTATCGATAGTCGAACATGAATATCGAAATAAAATTTTTTTATTTTTATTTTATTTATTTATTGATATTTACAACT
>NW_027110218.1:2239-4294 GCF_000696795.3 Halyomorpha halys
GTGTTCTAATATTATGTTTATGTTTATGATTTTGTTGTCATAGCGTTATTTTGCTTTACTATGAACTTTTATATTTTGATTAGCTATGATATGAAATAGGTCCTCCTATGATTTGCCATATTATTGTTTTATAATCACTATTTCTTTAATTTGTTAATTTTTCGATACTTAAATATAGATTTTTATGATATCGATGACTATATTGCTAACCGATATCGATTTCGTTATTGATATCGATATGTTTCTTCCGATATCCCATCCCTAGCCCGAACAAAATATCAATCTTAACTTCTAAACCACATAAATCCTGTTATGTAAACTGAGTCGTATATGGACGGCTGAATTGTATGACATGGAAGAGAAAGAATGGGAGGAAATACTTTTGACATTGGAAAGAGTAAAGTCACTTCAACTCCTTAAAAACGCGAGATGGGTGTGTCCCTGGGAACACTAATGATGAATTATACAAGGCGATTTGTTAGTCCCTTTAGTTTTGCCTTAAGATCATCACTGACACCTCCAGATACCGTACAATAGTAGACAAAGTAGAAGGATATTAAGGAAGTAACTAGGAGTCAACGGGTTTCAAATGGAAAGAGAGGAAGAAGGTAACTAAGTCGCTTTGAAGAGGAATAGGTGTGAATGGAGATAAGCTTGGCTTTTTCAGGAAAGGGTTTGACCGAAGGCGATTTCAAGAGTTTTTAAGGTTAAATAGAAGTCAATAATTAGTAAATAATTCATCGTATGAGCTCAATTCTTGTCCACTAGTTCTAGTTTGATCCAGTAATAATCACTATCCACGGGAGGTTACGACAAACCGAAATTTTCATGTAGCAAAAAAACTATTAGAAAATCATTAGCAGATCCAGAATTTCCTGTTATTCCATTGTATAAGCAGTTTTATACAAATTATGTATACGATTCAAGACGTATGAAATAAACTTAATATCGCAAGTTTCCCTTTGTCTGGGCCCAATTATATGACTTTAAAAATTTGAAGTTTACGATAGAAAAATATGAGGTAAAGCAAAGCATTCTTTAATAAACGAAGAGTTGAATTCAATGTAAAAAAAACAAAAAAAAAAAAAAAAATTAACACAAAGAGTGATAAATATTATTTGAATATAATGAATCAGTGATCTAAAATAACTATGAAAAATCTTAAATATTAGCTTTGTTGTTTTAAAAAAATTTCGTTGTTATTGTTCTTGACTTGGATTCTCATTTGACCTCCAGGCCTCTGTTATTCTCAGGGCCGTCTTTTACCATTTGGCAACACCAGAAACTTTAGGTTTGGGGCTCCCAGATTAGGGTATTTATTTTCTCAACAACTTTTTGTTTTCTTAAGAAATAAACAAAATGCTGTAAGTCACTATAGTTCAAATAGTTATATTTAATATTAAGTTAAAGACTCAAAAAAAAAAGTTGAATATTTACGAAAGACCGATCAGAACAAAGATAATGTAAAGATTAAATGTACATAGATAATTCTGTTCGACTTTTTAGTTTTTACAGTCAATTTTATATTTCAGTATTTTTTAAGTTTAGGATGGTGATGGTCAAAAAGTAATTGCAGTTACATTTGCAATTACTTTACAATTACTGTAATTTCAAAATTAAGAAATGAAATTATAATTGTGATCAGTAATTTCAACTATTTGACGAACAACCGCAAGTATTATAATGATCAGAAATTACAATTACAAGTTGAACCAATGTATTTGCAATTCCTTTTTGCCCAACACTGGTTAGAAAAGCTTTCCAAGTATTTTATACACCATTTTGGGTTTTAATCATCATCATAATCATTTTATCTGAACCAAATGTCTCGTTCTTGGACCATTTCCCTCCTCCTACTCCAGTCCATATCCCGCCTCCTGAACGCCTCCTTAACACTCTCCTCCCAGGAAATGAGCGGTCTTCCTCTTAGCCTTCTTCCCTTTACGCGAGTCATCCTAGCAGTTCTTTCCCGGTCCATCATAAGGAGGTTGTGCCTCCTTTAGGATGCTCTCAGCCGGTTTGACTCCCAGGTTAGTCCGTATGGTACTGTTCCGT
>NW_027110218.1:5704-7219 GCF_000696795.3 Halyomorpha halys
GTATTTTCTAGTGTATGTGTATATTTTTTAATAAAAACTACTTATGCATGAAACGGATTTGAAAAATATTCTTTGGTGGATTATTAAATATATTATATTTTTTCGTCAGGTGCTGTAAGTCTTATAACAATTCTGTCACAAATCGTATTTTGGGCGGTTACTCTGGGGAATCGTTCACGGGACAGAATAGACCAACCTCTACTATGTTAAATTGTTAATCACAAATCATTTATTAATATTATCAAACTACGGAATAATGTTGACTAGTATGGGAGGTATTAAAGCATCATACTATTAGCTAAGCCTTGAATGTCAATAGACGCATAAAAGGCGAGGCAGTGAAAATTCATAGGTTAGACCAGGTTGGAGTAAAATATAGGCGACAAGATGTAATAAGTGGAGTCGTTTTAAGCCCGGGGAGGTGATAAGTCAGTCTTTATGAGTGACGGCTAACGACCCAGCCCGACTCCGGCTGATAATGAAATAAACCCCGCTGTTGAAACGCTAACTCCCCATAGAAGAATCTCAACATTCCTCCTTCGGTTATGGATAATACTCCTCTTGAGCGCATTCATGCTAGAGTAGTTTAAATAAAAAAAGAAATGAATGGTGTCTGGTACTAAATAGTAGGTGAGAAGATTGAAATATAGGATCTGCTTTTAATATGGAATCCCTCCATGTCTCCTTCTGACAGGCCAGGCTATTCTCATAGCGACTGATCCAACATACTCAAGATGAAAAGACATTGCTAACTTTCTAGAAGGTAAAAACTTAAGTTTGTGAGAGTAAGTGAATTTGTAAATGTTATTTGATTTATGCAGTCTGACCTCCTTATTATAAATTTTGAAATTGTTTTAGAGTTTTAAGGCTATTTAAGAAATTTTAAGCACCATTTAATTTATTGAAATTATATGAATGCTATATTAAGCTGTAAGTTGGAATTGTTTAATTGAATCAGAACTGAAATAAGTCGTACCCCGGATTATTCATGATTTTATACTTATACCTAAAATTTTGCATTTTTCCATGAGTTTTTGGAGGAGAGAGTGCGGCAGAAAAGGCTGTTGGAGAACATGGTTGGAGCCACCACACAAACATGGTCACTTTGCCAAAGTAGCTGTGTTTGTTTGGAAGGACTCAGAGCTTTATCGGACAATCTGATTCAGTTTTACACTAAATTACTGACTTTACAGTTAAATTATTCAGTAAATGTACGAGATTGATTGCCCATGGTTTCGATCACTTTTTTTTTTTATGAACGTTTCTAGTACTTGCTAGGTAAGGGTTCTGTTGGACTTTGGGCTCCAACAGTTGCTGGTACATGGGGACGAGTCAACACGGCGGTACAGGTTCGCAGGACTGGGCTTCGGACTTGATATTCAACGCTATTAAAATAAATGATTTTTTCTCTGTAATTGTATCTCTTATGACCCTGATGAACCCACAATTAAAACCCAAAAAATCTGACAAACATCTACGAATATAACAACCCATAATTAATTCATAGACTATGCG
>NW_027110218.1:7929-8720 GCF_000696795.3 Halyomorpha halys
TCTCTTATGAGCCTGATGAACCCACAATTAAAACCCAAAAAATCTGACAAACATCTACGAATATAACAACCCATAATTAATTCATAGACTATGCGTATCCACCATCCCAATCTATGTTATTATCGATTACTCCGCTCATTTAATAATTTTCTTCAAGTATACCGTTGTTTATTGTGTTTTTCAACCATCATGGATTTTATTATTTGTAATGATGTTTGAATAGTGTACCCTCTTGTTTTGAGTTAAGTATAAGAGTTGCTACATAAATTGACTCTAATATCTCCCGCCAGTATTGTGGTATTTTCAAACGTTTTCTTGTAGCAGATTTCTGAAATGGTTTGACAAGTCGGTAGTTGTTTTAGAATTAGGTCTTAACCTGCTCTTATGATTTGTAACACTTTTTGCAAGGTATATTATATATTAAATTCATTTAATTTTGTAAAGGTGTTACATCTACAGTTTTGTCAGTAAATTTCTGATAGGATGTCTGAGTTTTAAAATTTTCGACATCTGATATTATATAGTTTTTATTATAATATAAGTTAATTTATCTATGTAAGCCAGAGATTTATTTGTTTGATTATTATTATTATTATCAGATATTGATACTGCATGAATTTCGGATCAAATTGTTGTCTATTATTTTGGTTGCTGAATAATAGTTAAACGATTATTTTATTAATTGGCTGGTTTGGCCGATAGGTATTTAAATTTTTAGTCAATGCCAAAATTTTTTTATTATTGCTTTCCTCAAGTATTAGGTAACTTTGGCTTTTTATTGTTTTCGATTG
>NW_027110218.1:8770-9639 GCF_000696795.3 Halyomorpha halys
AAATTATATAAAATCTCTTTTGCAATTTAAAAAGAAAAATCCAGACTTATGAATTATAAAATCTGATAAAACAAAAAAGGTGGCTATTGTTAAAGCCAAGATTTTTGTTTCTATTTAGGTTAATTTTTTGGGCAACTTTCCAAGTGATTTTTAGTTTTGTTAGTTGTAAGTTTACATTTATTCATTTATTTTTTTTTTTTAACTATATGTAATTTGGCATTTTAATTTGTTGCACAAAAATAAGGGATGTAAGGAGGTTTAGGGTGTATAAATACATTCCGGAGGTGTAACACGAGCAGAACAATACCGTAGGTAGTGGGGCCAGTGCATGCATAACTGCGGATGAGGCAGATGGCAGTGAAGATTTAGGAAGAACTGGAGCGATCATCTTAGCAGGCATTGGCACGGTGTAAGGCGACTCACTGATTCACAGACGCTCCTCTGCCATTGTTTATTGAGCCAAGTTTGTGCTGGAGCTGTTTGGTTTGTTTTTGAAACCCTTTCGTCGAATCGCCGGCAGTCACCACTGTGCAATCAACGTTTGTTGGAGTCGTCGGGCTGCCTGGAACTCTCTCTCACCAGCTCACTGGCAGTCATTCTTGTCAACCAACTCTACACTCTTAATGTTATTGTCGATATACGCATATCGACCCCCACACCCATCTCTGAGTGACTTTCTTCTTTTGAGCTTCATATTTTTGTTTTTCTTTTAATTGACTTATTATTTCTTGTGTAAATAGAATTGCTTTTTTTTGTTTGTACATGTATCAAAATAATTTTATTTTTATTTTTTTTACTCCACACTTCATCATTTTTTTGTAACAATATAATAGTTCATTTTTGTTTGTTTGTTTAAATTTTAATTAATT
>NW_027110218.1:9936-11097 GCF_000696795.3 Halyomorpha halys
AGCCACCGTAGGTTGAGTAGATCTTCAGATGAATCGACGCAAGCATCAGAAGCATCAAAGACCGAAGAGTAGTAGTCGTGGACCCACGGGTTGTCACCGGAGGGGCGACCGCACACTGCTGAATTATAACGTGAGGGAGAAGAGTGGCGGTCTGCCTACAATAGAGATAGCAGGAGTGAGGTGCCTGGTGTTCTACACCATTCCACAGTTCCAACACCATGTGCCGAGAAGCCTCGCAAAAGTTCTGTGTTGTAGAAAGGACATACCAGATTCAGAAATGCCAATGTAAATTGATCACCCTGGGTGGCCCTTGTGAGGTAGTGGGGTAGGTGGAGATAGGGTTGAACTGGTGGGGATTTAGTGGGCGAACTTGCCGGTACATATTGCAGGTAGTTTGTCGAAGGAATACAAAGTGATTGTGGGGTGTGATCTGCTAGGGAAGCACTGTGGGTGCTTGGGTTAATAGTATCGAGAGAAAATATAGAATTAGGTTGGGTGGTAAAATGTACAAATTTCATCGACAAAGAAAAACCGAGGGCGCACGGGTCGGAGCAATCAGGTTGAGGACTGGAGACAGAAACTTAAGAGAGAATATACAGATTTTTTTTTTAAAGACGAAGACATGCTAGGGGAAACCTGGAAGACAGTACATGAGATTATACTAAAAGAAGATAAGGTTACATATGAGGAAGAGAGGAGATACCCGCCACGTCGGATGTGGTGACGTGGAAGAGCACACAAGTTAAAACACCAGGGAATAATTATTGATAGTACATCCAAATACAATAGTCCCTTGTGGTTTGTTAAAAAGAAGAGTGCACCAGGAGAAACTACTGAAAAGTACTGAGAGGTGATAGATTACAGGAAGAGTATACCATAGACGAAAAGTATCCGATCCAGAGATTTGAAGACATTTTGGACAGGCTAAGCGGGGCGACGGTATTCAGCACATTGGACTTGAAGGCCGGATATCATCAAATCAAAATGCACCCTAAGGATCAGCATAAGACAGCATTCACATTTGAGAGAGGCCACTATGAAATTACAAGGATGCCGTTTGGACTCAAGAATGCTCCCATAACCTTCTAGCGCATATATATAATTGATAATTGAAATTTTAATATTTCAATTACAATTTAACTCATTAATTTCTCAATTCTG
>NW_027110219.1:0-587 GCF_000696795.3 Halyomorpha halys
CCGATCTGGTATAAAAATAAAATAAATAATAACCGCTACATGTGTATGTTATTAATTATTAATCTTTGTGTATAATTACTAAGAATTATATAGAAGTTTTAGCTGTAGCTTAGGTTAGTCCGTAATTTTCTCATTAGTAAAAAATAGATTATTTTTCGTTGGCATTTGAATTAAATTATATCATTAGTAGTGTTTCATAATTTTGAATGGATATTAAAAGTATTAATCTTTTTGGTTAACTTTAAATTTTAATATATATATTTTAAGCATACCGGTTTGTGAAAATTTATTGTAAATTTCTTAAATATACTGTGCTTATTATGACCATGTAAAGGTTACAAGTATTACAATGATGTTAATCAATCACTGATAATGATTGCTTCAAATTATTCCGAAGGCGAAGGATCTAGTATAAAGATCTCGGAAAAGAGATTAGAGACATCTTACAAAACGACGGTTGTGACGAGATGCTTCTTGATTAATCTGTTATGTTTTTTTTTTACTATAAAAATCATATTATATACTTTTTCATAGTTCACCTTAAACGACGATATACTATTTTGATTTTTTTTTTCTTCCTTCCACTA
>NW_027110219.1:3042-4067 GCF_000696795.3 Halyomorpha halys
CGTGGGTTGCAACGATAATTTTTATACATAGAAAAATCTAAAATCAACAAAATAATGAAGCCAAACAATTCTAAAATAAACTTTGAAAAATTATGATTATTATATAATTGATATTGGAGAAGTATAGTAGCTCAGTAAGACAGTTAATAACTCCAACTCCATATAGTTGGGCTCTAAATCTTCAACTGGATTCGAGCCCAACTATATGGAGTTGGATAATTATTTATTTTGTCATTGTAACTGTGAGTCGATCCTGTGGGTCTAGGAACCCAGCCTCTATTAAGTTGGCGTCCTTAATTGAGAAGAAATCAGGCGTTTGAACATGATCTTTAACATATCATCTCCTCAAGAAACAATATTTCTTACAAAGTACTGGCTATGGAGGGTCAGGGCTCCATGGCAGTACATATTTTCATATAATTGATATAAGTGAAAAAGGTTATTCGATTATTAACTAAAAATCTGGTTTATATGTTTGCATTTGATTATTATTATTAAAACTAGTGTTATTTTTTTTTTATTAATCTGCGAGCATAATTAATTTCCATTTTTACTATAGCCGTTTATTTTTTATTGTTCCTATGTTACAATCTGACATGTAATTATAATTATATCTTAGGTATATAATTATAAAGTAGGTGGTATTTAAAATTTAGTACCTCTCTTAGAGTTAGTCAATAAGAAGGTACAGAGCTGGACTAGAACTATCTTAACTTATCCGTCAGTTTCGAAATAAACTAGTCGTGGGATGAGGTAATCTGTGGAAATTAATTGAAGGCTTGTTTAGTCGGAGGCTAAACGGAAAAGCTAAGCGTTTATTAGTCTCGGAATAGTTGTGCAACAGTTTACTGTGACACATAACTATTCCAACACTACACTAACTCCTGACTCAGTAAGCACTCATTGATGTAACGTAATTATTCCAGGCTCAAAAGTATTTCCACTTCGGTAACGAAATAGGTTTTAAATTACAGTCTATTTCACCAATTTTAATTTACAAACAAATTATCCTACGTTTCGGCTTA